>NC_032025.1:20050695-20091330 GCF_001865875.1 Lupinus angustifolius
AGGGAGCGTTCAAGTTTTGTATTTGGAAGCGTGTATGTGACGTACATTGTGTTTCATAGTGAAGAAGGAAAATCTTCCAAATCAGAGGGGGGGACTGGATGTAGTTCTGCAGTGGACAGCAAAACGAACCAGAATAAAATCCCTGCGCAATCTTTTCTATCTTTTTCTCTTTTATGTTTCAATATGTTTTAATGCGAATCTGGAACTAATATTTTGCATACTTGTTACTTGCTATGTTCTTGTTAATCTTGCACAAAAGTATTTGTTGTATATATGTTTGTGTGTTTGTTAATAACCGTGCAAGTTGTTGTTCTGAGCATTCTGTTTCTGTTACTGGTTAATCGATTAAGACCAGTTGTTAATCGATTAACTGGGCATTTTTCAGCAAGTATGTAAAAACTAGAAAAGTGGAAATTGAGTTCCGACACACCTATTCAACCCCCCTTCTAGGTGTATTCCGTCATTAATACCTAACAATTAAGACCCTTCCGAAATCTGATTACATAATCTTCCTCTCTATATGATTTGCTTCTGCAAGAACATAAGGTAAGGGGCATGAAATTATCTAGTTCCTGCCACAAGCCCTTCAATTGGGTGTAGTATTTATCTATGGGTTGATTTCCTTGTCTAACAATATACAATTGTTCTTGTAAATCACAAATGTGAAATATATCACCTTGGTAATACCTTTCTTTTAGGTCCTTCCATATATCATATGTTGTCTCAAGCTAGAGCACACTTTGGAAAATGGACCTTTCCATCGAGTGATTAATCCAAGACATCACTAAGGTGTTACATCTATCCGAGGCTTTGAAATCTTGATCTTCAAGATTTCGTTTGGGCAAGCTTCCATCAATAAATTGTAGTTTGTTCTTTGTCTTGAGAGCCATCAACATATCCTTAGACCAAGAGTGATAATTTCCTCATGTTAGGTGTTCTTTCACCAAGCTACATCATTGACTCTCGTTAGGATATAGGTAATATGGGCTAAATGGATCAGTGGAGGGATTTGTGATAGCTACTGTGTTAGCCATTTTTGAATCAGATGAGGAAGAGTGGTAAATAGATAGAATTAATAAGGAAGAAGATATGAAAGAGTATATGCGCAACAGAGCATCAATTGATGCTCTGATACCATATTAGAAATTGGCAATCCATATGGTGTAGGAATGATAGAAAATAGTAAGATTAAGGCGCAAGACGAGAGTGAATTGGAAAGAGCAGATTGAAAAATTAATGACTTAATTTCATTGATGATTTGCAAAAGCTTGATTACATCCTTTATATAACAAAAAAGAAGAGAAAAAAAACACTCTTCTAAAACTAACCCTTAACCAACTTAACTAACTGAATAACAAACAAAAATACTCTAAAAATAACGGTTCAAAAGCAATAAGATCACGTGATTCTAGGGTTGCTTGGGTTAGAAGTAATCTGGCTGCAATTTGCATAACTGTTTGATGAAATGCCTAAATGAACTTTGTGAGAAGGCACATTGTCCAACTTGGTTTTACTTTCACGGTCAGGCTGTAAATTGTCTTGGCCATGGCTCGTGTAATTAATGGAGACACGGTCACAATCTTCTCGGTCACTTTTTTTATACCTTTTAATCCTCCTAAAGATTTAATAAATCCTTACATCATTGGACTAACTTAGTTTGACGTCTTAATTAATTCTCATTACGTGAATACAAACAAAGAAGACTGCAGCCTTGTTATCCTTTAAATTGCACTACTAACACAATTATTAATTATTTTAAGTTATTACCTTAAACTTTTACTCTCTTATTCCAATTCCATTATAATTGTGTGTTTTTTGTTGTTTACTATTATATGATTATGACTATATATCTATTTTGGATTAGATCATCAAGTATTGGAGAAGCAAATATACTTAAAATAAAAAGAAAAATATCATAATTTAACATTTTTGTCCTTAAAATATAATGGGATAACATTTTTATGTCTATGTATAAATCTATATTTCTTATAGATTTGGATCTGTTATGAGTATAATATTCATGTAACATAATTTTTAACGTGACTTTCATTAGGTAGTAGTGATTTCATGGAACATTTCTATTTTAACATTTTATTTATTTTAATATTCCATATGTTGTTTTCATGTATTATATTATTATTTATTTTATTTAATTTTCTACATAATAATAAATAAAGTATTTTCTTGTTTATTTTAACAACTAATAATAATTTAATTAATAAGTATTAAATATTAATAATTTAATGCAAATACGTTTTTAAATAATTGATCAAAACAAGCATATTTTAAATTGATAATATAATCACTAAGAAGGTAATAATTCAAATTAAAGATTAAATAATAATTAGTTGTATTTTAAAAAATATTGCTTTAAATATATTATTTTTAAGAGTTTAAAAGATATCGTCAATCAAGTTGCATCTTTTCTTCATGTCCCGATCATTAGTGTTACTTCTACTATCTTTGAATCTCAACAATTCATAGTTAATGTTACATTTTTTCTCTTAAGCTCTTCGGAAACCCTTTTTAAATTGCTTATTTTAAAATTATTTTTTCCTAATTAAAAAAGAACTTCTATTAATTAATCATTCAAAAACTATTATATTAATGAAGTATAAAAATATTTAATTATACAATTAATTAAAAACAAATTTGTACATTAAAAAGGAATATCACAACTTTTATCAATATCTTTGTAAGTTAAGAAGTGATTATGATCATTAGGACTACATGTGAAAGGACAACTTACGGTTAATATTATCTCTTTTCTATTAATTAATTAAAATAATTATTTTATCCATTAAATTTAGAATTGAAAGAATGGTAGCAAATAATATACGTTTTTGTCTTTCTATTCGGATTGAAAAGTGGTTGCAATCATTAGTGATGCTTCTGTCATTTCCTGAATTAGGGAAGACAGTTTATGATTGATTTATTTTATTTCAACCTCAATTAATTAAAATTAAACTTACACACCAACTTTCTAACCATAACTACGTAGACTTAATTTTTCTACTGACCTAAATATACGTATAAACAATATTAACTCTCATTAGACATAATACTATAAATATATATTTTCTCATTTATTTTGTTAGTAGTTAAATATTTAATTGAACAAATTTACGATATAAAAAAGTCAATGCAATTAGCACAAGTACTATTTTAATATAGACAAACATGGCAATACCTTTCTTGATTTATATTCTTTAATTTGTATATCACTCTCAAACTTAACACTCTGAGTTCAAATTTTCAAATTGAACATAAAAAGAGTTTTTTACATTTATTTGCAAAAACATTATGACAACTCCAAATTATTAAGCGGCTAATAATACCTTATTTCTCCTCCTACGTGGCGTAACTGACAATGCATTCAAAAATCGAGACACATCTATATTTGTCTATTTAGAAAGCATTAATTAGCAAATTAAAGTTCAGAACTTTCATGAAATGGGGAAGATATCGTCATCTTTTCTACTCATAGAACATGTTTAACCTTAAACCTAAAAGTATTTGATTATGGGTCTAATGAGATTACCCTCATCCTACATAAATTAAGACTACATAGTTATTTTGAAAAAATACATGTTAATTGTTTTAAAATAATAATATAATAATTAACTAACTTTTAATTTTAAACCATTCACGGGTGAATTTGCAGCAATTTTTATATAGGACACTTTAGTTACTCTTTATACAATTATTTTATATAAAGTTGCTCAATGCAAAAGCTCCAACCTGGTGAGGTACATGGAAGAGTGACATACAAAGTTACTCTTGCAAGTGAACAATAACACTGGTTCCAAGATTTTAACCAGTTACATTGTCAGAAGACAGCAACAAAGTATCACTAGAGGGAAAGTGAGGTGATGAGTATGTAAGAGTGTATGAGTAGAGAACAATATTCTTTCTTCTGCTATGTTTCTGTGAAACAAAGTGAAGAAACTATGACAAACAAAAATATCAGATATGAATGAAATCCATTCCATCAACGTAATACAAGGAGGAAGCAAGATTCTGATGAGTAATTTTATTTTGCATATCATAATAACTTCATAACAAATCAACACCATCTTACAAATGCAGAACACAAGAGGAAGGGAAGATTACAACAGAGCCCAGCAGATACAAGGAAGAATAAATACACAATATTACCAAAACCAACTCGAGTCATAAAAAATTAGGAAAGAAAGCATAAGGAATATTGCAAACCAGGTTAGATACACCTGCAAGTTACGGCGCAGATGCTTTAGAGTCCATCTTTTGCGGATTCATCATCGGTTGCTTCCTTCGTAGATGCCATTGCCGAGGCATGCGTGCTTTTCAGTTCCTCCAACTGTTGAGCAGTACAGGACATAGTGACTTGATTAACCATGAAGGTCAGTCAACAGAAAAATGAAGGCACCCAACTTGAGAATTAATGAGATATTGGAATAGCTCATATGAGGCCAGAATTACCAAATTATCAATTAGAAAAAGTTTAGATATTTTAAGAGTACTTCCAATGACAAGAAGGATTTTGAAGAATCATTTGCATTCATTCCAATGCAACATCCACATTTTCCAAATCCTTATATATATTAACTTGACTAGTAAGTTAATGAAAGCTGACAATTCAAGATTATTTACCACATATACCCATCAATGGAGCACCATCTACTTTCTAACAAATTGTGTCACAACTCAGAAACCTATGCCACCCTTTTGATTAGTCAATTGATTCAGGTATCCAATAATTAATAATAAGAGATGATGAGAGATATGTTTCTTGACCCATTAGAAAGGGTGACAATGAGTTTTGGGACAACATTTGTTATTCCCACTCCACCCTTTCTATGTCGTGATGCTAAACTTCATGATTCTTAGATCTTTTTAGTCCCTATTTCCCCCAATTTTTGCTTCCTCCATTACCTTCTTGTGCCCTTAAAGATAACCAAGTTCCCTAAGCAGAAGACTAATATCATCATAGTGAACATTTCAAGCCCATATTTTGTTGCTCATCAAGGATCCCCCCTATCTCTTCTGCTCTTAAACTAAGTAAACTTTTTTATCATAGGCTTTATACACAGACAGTATAATCATTTCCCTGCCATCTTGAATCAAAATGTCCTAATTTTTACAACATGGGGCATATTACAGGTATATTGCTATAGTTGCAGTTACAAAACAACATGGAGAACCCATTGCATAATTTTGGCCCAATGCATGATGGGGAAGGTAAATGCACATACCTTACCCCGATGATTAGGAGACTGTCTTTAGGATTTGAACCCATGACCTTCAGGCAGTCAAGACAATAACCTTAATGTCACCCTAAATATTATTTCAGTAAACTCTGAGGAACTCAAAAGATGTCATACATATATCTGCCTGTACCAACAGCTGCAAATGTCTCTACTACTACTACTTGAGTGCATTATTTCATACTTTGTTAAACAACAAGTGATTATGAGAAGTGAAGATTTCTTTGAAGATATCGAGCAAATGAAACCAGAGGAGAATCTAATGAATAGATTTCAGGTTAGCAGCTAAGGGTAAAACATCAAGCTGAAATATTCCATAAAGGAATAAACTATGTAGTACACTTCATCAAGAACAGAAACCAAATTGTTTGCAATAGGCATTCAAATATCCTTCGTAACGCTCAAGCTTGACTTTTTTGGCAAAGAAATGAGAGGGTCAATTACTGTTACGCAAATGGACAATCAATTCAGAAGATCCATGGGTTCGTAACTTGAAGCCAACAACAACGACAACCAAGTATTTTTTCCTACTAAATGGGATTTGGCTACATGAGTCAAACTATGTTATACTTTCCTAACTGTAGACAGTTTCGTAACTGTAAATCATGCCTATAGACAAAGAGGATGTTTGAAAGAGCTTATCGATATTTAGGGTTATGAGAACAACTTATGCAAGAAAAGTTATGTAAATAGCCTATGATCTTTCCTATGACCTCATTTTAGCTTATTTCAAAAAAGTTTACCAAATAAAAACCAAGTTAAGCTGTTTAACCAAATGCGTCCAAACTATTTAAAATACTATCACATTGCTCACCCACGTCATGAAGATATAACAAAATTTAAATTGGTTGTCGACTACCCAACACCCTCCTCGCTAGCTATGTAACAATTTGCGACAAAGAACAACATTTTCAGACTTATGGACACTCGGTGTATATGTTTCCCAAATAAGATAAAATAAAAAGTACCTCTTTGCAGGTTTTCTGGTGTGCAGTCAAAAGCTCATTATATCTTATTTGTAGATCAGACAATTCAGCTTGCAATTTTTCATGTTCAGAGATGGAAGGACAACTTAATTTGTTTTGAATGAACCTATGAAAACAAAGAGAACCACTTGTCACTGTCAGTTTTCTTACACATCTAAAATAAAAAAGAGTAAACCACAATTTTTGTCCCAGAAATTGTAAATAGTCCTCATATTAGTCCATGTTATCATTTTAGTCCCTAAAATTACAAATATTAGTCTAAAAAAAATATAATTATTGTATCAAAGTGGTCCCTAGATTGAAGGATTAACATATTTAAATTTGGATAAATAATCATTTCAGTCCCTCAAATGTTTGTCGACTTAGTCTCTCAAAAATTGAAAAAAAACAAAATGTTCCCCATAAAATCGAACGTGGGTCAAATTAGTTTTTTTTTAAGATAAAAAAGATGAGGGACTCAAATGACTGTATGAATAGTTTATAAGGTTGTATGGTCGGGGTTATAAGTTATAAGAGAGTGACATACTCAAGTGCAGAAGAAGGCTTGTCATTTTGTTCATATAAAGAAACGAGAACTGCAAAACAAACAAGTGATTAATAATTATTGAACAAAGAGAGAGAGAGAAAGAAGTATGTTACCTTTGGTGAGAGCATCAACAGCTCCACTTGATTCCAGATATTTTCTAAATGCTTCTTTCTTAGCTTCTTTTTCCTATATCCATTCATTACATTCATATTCATCAATCAATAAAATAATTAATTGTAAGATTAATTGAAAGTGAAGTAAGAAGAAGAACCTCTTTGTAACGCATCATCATCAACTGTTTTTATGTTTATGTTTTTGTAAGTTTTGTTGGCACCCAACATTTATTTATGTATGTTGTTGTTCACCCACTTCCACTCTCTCTCTCATGGATCTTGGCAACCCAATACTGTGGCCCAAATTGCCTTTAATCATATATTCTTTCATTCTATAGTGTAATATTTATGTCAGTTAAAAAAAAAGATTTTATATTCAAATGAATGAATAAAAAATCTTGGATTACATCTTTTTTATCTTCCACATACCCCATCTTTTTTAAATACCAAATAAAATATATTATAAAAAAAGAAACTATGTGAAAGTGAGAAAAAGTTTACAAGAGTAACTTAGAAAACGCTTCCGGTTTTCATGAAATCAACAACCAACAGAAAAATGCTTGCTTTTCTCCATTTTCATATGATTTTACCCCTAATATCAGTATAGAAATTAGATTACTTGCTTGCAACAATTTTAAGAAATAAAATATAATATGCGATGATGAAAAAAATACGAACTTAAAGGTGATATGAGATGATTGCATCACCAAAAGCTAGTGATGAATCACGCTTCTACGTTTTCTTTTTCATATATTAGTTATGAGATTAAGAGAGAGACAAAGAGGTAGAGGGATAGAATAGATGAAGGGCTTGAAGAGAGAAATATATTTTTTCTCTCTCCTTATTTGAAACAAAAAACAAACTTAATGAGATCTTATTGAAACCAAAAAATAACTAGAGGATTGTGTTAGGGTTGCAACATAATCAAGCATATGCTTTTGCATTTTCAACCAATGGAATGCTAACAAAGAAAAAAGATTAAAAAATGAGTATTTTTTAAAATTATTATGCACATATACTTATGCACGTTCATTGGATTTATGGATTTTGCACCAAACTACTTGTACAAAAAATATCTTCAATATTCAAGATCCAAAAGGAAACTTTTTCATACATATTATAAATTGAGTATCACTGATTGCAAAATTAGACAAAGGATATAACCATGAGGAGTAAAGTTCCTACTTAGATATAAGATTTTTCCAGCTATGACACCCTCAAGAAATTAGAAAGTCCTAGAGTATTTTCTAATTTCATACATGATTGAAGATATTGAAACAAGATCCTTGTTCAATGCAGACCCACCAACAATCCTCTTTATGCAATCTGAGAGTCTGGTATAATAGAGCAACAACTGAGTCAAAGCAGCCCTTAATATCTCCATACCACACAAGAAGTTGCTGAAAGAAGTGATCACATCTTTGTGCATCAGCTCTATTGCACCCTTCCACCTACTTGCAAAATCCTTCACTAGTGGCTCCACTTCCGCAATAGTAATGGGCTTATCCGGGCTAGACATTGGGTCTTCGGCTGAAAAAAATAATACGCAATCAAGCCATATTTTCAAAAATAAAAAAACACCTAACATTGTAAACAAAACAGGATGGAATAATAAGACCAAATAAGATGTTCTGTTCTCTTTAGATGCATCCTTTTCCTTGCAACCAAAACATTCTACCTTTTAGCCGTGTTATATTCTGTTCATAGAATGCACCAAACACAGAACAGAACATATATAACTACCAAACGCTACCTATGTTACCGCAGTTGACCAAAGCAGAAAATGACAATATGTTAGCATGGTGTCATTTTTATATACTTACAGGCTTTGGCCTTTACAAACTTGATTAAATCACTAAAATGCTCTTGAAGCAGTTCTTCCTGCAAGGAATGAAGAGAACTGTAAGGACATCCACAAATGAGAAAAAGTGAGAAATTGAAATTATGTACCCTAGATAATCAATAGGCCCCCTTTCTTCACTATGAAACTCAATTTCGCAACATAAAAATAAATGATGCCTTCTGGTCCTTCCTCAAGAAATGATTGCAGTTACATAAAGTTATCATCACAGTGAAACTAAATAGACAAGAAATGATTGCAGTTACCACAAATAGTGCAGTATTGCTCTTCAGTAATTCCTCAAAGTGCATTAGAATTTTCCCACCTTCGGGACCTGCTTCCTGGAATCAAACATGAAGAATAAATTTCAATTGCTACTTGCTAAAGGCCAAAGGGGGTAAAACTACTATGCAATTTGATTAAGGGAAGATATCCTAATATTTTTCCAATTCAAATTTAAAGTTGCCTTGTTCATTGTCCAAGTAATTCTCTTGTCATATAAAACCCTTGACCTTTAATTCATGCAGATATAGCTGTACTTTGGAAGAAAAGTTAGTTTGAGGAGCCCTACCTTCAGAACAGAGATTGTCATATCATAATTGTTTATAAGAAACACTGTTTGTTGTTTTGGTTTCAGGAAGTTCTTTGCGAGCTTTATAAGCAAATCATCAATAGCCATTCTAAGTCGTTCCAAATTCAAATCAAGCTGAAATCAATCAAAAGATAGATTATATCAGAAATTTTGACAAGAAAATTCGACGACTCTCATTTTTATCATGCTGACCTGGCCATCTCCACACTCAGCATTCAAGTGGATAAGTGAAGCAGTAAATTCAGCATAACGCCTCATCACATAGTGAGGATGAACATCATCTTCCCATAACGTCTTCACATTTGCGTTACGCAGGCTGCTGAGGTGCATGTCAAACACCATTTTAAATCGAGGCCATAGGGAAATATTGACCTGCCCAAAATAGGAATTAGCTTACATGCCTTTCTTGTTTGCACAAAAAAAACATATGAAATGAGGAGTATATGCTTTAAATATGTAGAAAATTAAATCTGCAATGGGGTTGTACATCAACATAGTGAAAATTGTAATATCCTCCAGATAGGGTTTTATCTTTCAGTCATTGTGTTATGTACACTATTTTCAGTGAAAACAAAGGGAAAATGTGGTCAGACTCTATTTTTCTTGTCATCAACCAACTTCAATCACTTTTTTGAGTTTTTTCCTTTTCCTCTTTTCCCTTTATTAATATTATTATTATTATTTTAATAAGACTTTTCCAACTGACATCCCAGTGACTTCAATAATTTAATAATAAAGGCTACTTCTGGACATCAAAGTCTATTCATCTGACTATATGGTCTCCCAACATAAGCGCACTCAACAACACTAATCTCGTCTAAATAAGCATACATGTAGCATATGAAACTAACCTTGTCTAAGTAAGAGTCCAAGCATGGAATCCGCCTACGAGACATGATGAGCTGAAAAGAAAAAGTAAGACAGTTACAAGTTAATTGTAATAAGGAGCCATCTTTAGATACACTATGATTCTTTACTGACACTTGCACTACAGTTCCATTGCAGCTAGTCCAAATGAAGTTATTTGAATTCTAATTTCAATTCATTATGTTGTGTGCTATACATTTCTAACAAAGCTTTATGATCTCTTCATGTGTGTATTATGTGCTGTAGCAGTACCGAATCTTTAGCATTGCGTATACTTGGGTTAGAATAGTCTAATTTGCACCACTATGGTGTGCACTTTGATATATTGTCTTTTACTACTAAGATTGAAATCAGAGCCAGACAAGTTAGAACATTACCTGGTGCTGGTGTATTATGCGAATCATAAGCATGAGGCCTATAGCATCATAGCAATTTGGAAGTACTAAATTGAAGTGCTCATCAATGACACCAAATGGACCTGAAAATACCAAAGAGCAAATTCTAAGGGCCTGTTTGTAAACTCAGTTCAGATAAGACAGTGAAAATATTCAATAATAAAGTGATCTAGTGGTGTTGGTTAAAATATACCAAAATTAAAGTGAGTGTGTCAATGCAGCACATCAGAGGTCACAATGAATTTAAGAACACCCCTTTCCTTATTCAAATCATTACAACAACCAAGCCTTACTTCCACTAGCTGGGCCTTATTCACATCATTAAATGAAAATAAATTATAGGGTAAATTAGATATTACCTCCTAAAGCAAGTAAAAAATGTAAAACTGTATTGTCTGTCAATTATAACAATGGAAACAGGCACATGAAAAGCGAGTAATCTCTTTAAATGTAATCCTCAAAACATTTAACTCCCAAATACGTGTAGATTTTCACCATTAAAATTGAAAAAGGAAATACACTTACACTTTTTTACGAAAGCTCAAGGGGAGTTGTTACAAAATATAATTCAAGAAAAGTGAAAATGGCCAAAATTTGCAGGTGTAATTACCTTCTTTTTATTAGTATAGCCTTGTTATAATAAATTATATTAGTTTCTTTTAGAGTTTAAAATCTATGCACTGACAGTGTCAGCATAGCATCCATCATTGATTTATATTACTTTTGTTTGAAAGTCAATGGTAATTAAGAAATCAATGGTGGATGATTGCTGACAGTGTAAAAAATCCTTACACTGTCAATGTATACATATTAAATCCTTTCTTTTATGCCTGTATCTGATGTTATGGTGAATTGAATGAATCATCTTGCAGACCAATAAGCTAGAACTCTATTTACTCTCCCTTCTTTTTACCATCAGTTTAAGTTTTAAATGAAAACATTCCTCCGGATAATCAAGAAACTCCATCACACATACCTGAAAAGATTTCATAAAATATAGATTGTTCTCCAAAGAAATCTTCACAGAAATTATATCTGCAGATAAAAGAAAATGATGTCAGAATGCAAATCAATAGTATTATATATGACAATCTCGACAGGCACAGTGGATTGTAAAGTACTCTGAAGTAGCAGTATCCATGAGAAGCTTCTGCAAGCTCCTGAATAGGAGCTCATATGGATATTTGTTGGAGCTAGCTTCAGCTATATGAGGAATCAATGCTGGTTCATCAATTTCCTGGTACCAGTGTAACATTTAATGTACTGTCAAATCTAAGGAAGCTATCCAATAGTCTATAAAGCTTGTGCAGAGTCATTAAATGACATCAAGTTCCTATTAAACCATGCAAAACTATAGAAAAGCGTAATAATACTACCCAAAAAAAATTTATTCAAATCAACGTAACATCTCTCTAAACTCTAATCATCAATTTATAAAACCAGTAACAGGTCTCAGAGACTCAAACATAAACTGCCAAAAAAATAAGCACAGTACTAATTCATTAAATAAAAATGTGGATTTTTAGGCCAAATCAACGTGAACAGAAATATAATCATCTACTAGGATTTCCCCCTTTACTAGCTAGCCAGAGTTATCATACCTTTAATATATTAATCCTATCCCCCAGTGCAAAGACTGCAGATCGATTCTTCAGTGGTTCCCTCGCTCTAATAAATAGACCACTGCTTCTTGTCTCTACACCAATTAAATCATCAGATGTTGCTATATCCATCTGTAGTTTCTCCAATGCTTGTATATAAGCACGGAAATGTGCACTAAGAACCTGCAAACATACAGCATCATTAAAGTACCATCAAATTATCTTCAACTTCAATGTTTGCATCTATAATTATTGTAATCTACACGCAACACGCATGCAAATTTCAGCTTATATACCTAAAACAAAGTCTTCTATGTGGATTATGATTTAGAACTACAAGTCTACAAAGGTTAGCAATTACTATCCAAGTATAGCATCAGAGAAAGTTGAGAAGTAATCTGAGTGTCAGCCCAAAGCAGAGCTACCTAAAGCCTCCAATAATATCTTATATATGTCTCACTTTAAACCTCATTTAAGAAAAACCAGATATTATGTATTTTTTATGTCGGTTTCTTTTCTATATTGAACTTGCATTTAGGTAGAAACAATCAATAATCATTCAAAATGAGTTTTTTGTCAAAAGGTTCAAAGTTGTGGCTTAGGTTCATATAAAACAGTAAACTTATATCAAACAAAGAAGACTCTTCTTGTAAGGAACACAAGAAAGAAAACTGAGAAAGTTGTAGGAAATACAGAAATAAGAAAATTGTTTTATTGCTCGACTGAATATGAACAGAACAAGGAGAATAATCTCCTCAAAGTATTTCACCTTCACAAAGGTTTCCCACTTTCCCCTTTCATTCAATCTCTAATTCTCTGAATGACACTCTCTACTCTTATTTCCCCTTTATTTATATCTCCTCTAACTAACTACTCTTCTATATTACCAGTTCTGTTGATTAATGGCCCACACTGTTGATGTAAAGTTCACAATACTTTTAGAAAGATGGTTCTACGCAAACAAAAAATACAGATGATTACATTAAGTGCATCCAACCCTTTTCTACTCCTATAGCAATATTAATTCAAGATCCTAATTTTAACAGCTACCTTGTTCATTGTATCAATGTACGCTGCACGAACTTCATTATATGTTTCCTTTCCATGTTCCTTGAGGAAAATAACAACATACCTACACTTTTACACTTCCATTTGTTAGATTTATAGAGAACCAAAAGCTCATAACATGATCACAATGATTCCATAATTTAAAGTGGCCAAAGTACGGAAGTATATATTGGTATATATTCCTTAGCTTCAGCAACAAGTGTGCACACAAGATGAAATACAAACAAATTTACTCAAAATAATAATCAGCTAACAACATAAGATTAACGAGATTTGCTCGAATATCATCCTATGGTTCAAGAGAAAAAAATTTTGAAACAGAGTTTGCACTGGTTATTAAGTAGATACAAAAATAGATTATTTACACTGGTAGAATTTATCAAATGGAAGTTGAAAACAATAGAAAGAAAAGGTAGCTCGGCAAACTACCCCGCTCTAAAAATCAAAAAGAAAAACTCACTTGTACTTTAAAAGGACACTTTGTTGAAGTATTTGGATATTTGTTTTGGGTTTTCTCAGTGCATAAAGTTTCTGAACAATGAAGTCAAACACCTGCAAATGGACAGCCATGATAACCATATTTAACTTAACACGTGGTCTTCCAAATAAAACCAAAATATGGCATAAAAATAATATTTATTTATTTTTAGGAGTTGGCAACCTTTGAAACTGCCTTTTGTCGGAGCTTTTCAAGCTCAGGTTGAACATCTTTTAGAGCTTTTGAAGCTTTAACCATTGGATCCACTTGTACAAACTTTATTTTCTTACTCAGAATCTCAAGAGTTCTCATATATTCCTCATTGACCTGAATAGAAGTCCAAATAATACAAGTCTAATTAAAACTCAAAAAAGCCTAATAACTAAGTTCTGGGAGATGAACACAAATTCAAAAAATTAGCTAAACGACTAAAACAAATAAACAAACTCTAGGCTTGAATGTCAAAGAAAAGCTAGAAGATAAGTATGATCAGCAACAATAAACTATCAATCTAAGCATCATTTTCAAATCCAAAAGAACAATCAAGAACTTTGTTTTCAAAATCTGGAAAACTGAAAGACATGTAAAAGATAAATGTAATAATACTACTGGAAAAAGGATAACTGTATTCCGCACAACACCAAAAGCAACTAATGCGAAAATACTGGAGAGAAGTAGATATCATAAAAAGCATATGAAGCATAAATACCTCTCCATCGACAAGAATGTCCACCATCCTTGGAGGGACTATAATGTCTTCCACAAACTTAGCCAATTTGGATTCAGCTACCTGTTGGATAGAAGAAGACCAATCATAACACAAGTACAGATGCAAAAAGAAAGAAAAATCTACCATGAATTGAGGTGGCAGGAGCAGAGACAAAAATAAGAGAGTAAGTGATATCAATATAAACATCATAAGAAACCCAAAAAAATTAAGAATTTTATTCTCAGATGGACTGAATGTTTTATAATGTAAGCAATGCAGTTTGCTTCCTGCATCAAAACGACTAAGCTACATAATACTAGTCACTTTGTTTTTGTACTATTAAGCAAAGGCCAAAGGGTGTTACAATCTGTGAACAACTTTCAAGTCCTTCTTGCTTAAATAAAACTTTCATACCTTGCGATTCTTAAGTCTTAAACCCATATCCATAGACTTCTCCTGGAGAATCTTTATGTCTGAACTAATGGAACCGATCTCACCCTGATAAAAAAATTAAGGAAGATTTCATGATTTACTATTCAACATTTACAAATATTATATATGTGTGTGTGTGTGTACTAAAAACTGCACCCCAAATGTTTTAGGAAGTCTTCAAATTATTGAATATTTCACTATGACTTTAACATCTTTTTCAATACATGACTATTAAAGATCTCAGCAGCAGGTTAGTAAGTACTTCCACTACAGAGTCAATGTAAATTTTTTTCATAGGGTAAAGTTTTCATTTAAAAAATCATGGGAAGTGTCAAATTCAACCTTTAAGATAAAATTTGCATCAAAAACTTCCTGTGCTGAACTAGTGCTACAACAGCAAGCCTTCCTCTTATCCTCTAGTTGCATAGTAAAATTTTAAAATAGTAAGTTTTGGCTGTACATATGTAATTTTGAAATTATAAAACAAAAATGAATCAAAAGTTTAATGAATGAAATAAAAAAATATCTTATCCCAGACAAAGCATATTGCTCGAAAGGCCAACAACATACCTGAAATCCACTTAAAAGGGTTTCCATTTGTGACAAGATACTATCACAATCACGAATTTGATCATGAAGAGAGACTAGATTATCACTTTCCTTGATATAATCCTGCAATCAAATGAACATTTGGATAACTAATTGATCAGAAACCATGGAGCCAAACACAATACGACCAAATAAAAAAATGGAAAATCTATCTAAAAAATCGAGAAAAAACAACATATACCTGAATTGAATCCAATTCAAGTTTGCGCAAGTCGTTCTCAACTCCCTTGGTATAATCCCTAAGTTTTGTACCTTTAGATAATATATTTGCAACTACCTACTCAAAAGAAATGCAACATTATTATACAATAAGCAATAAGCAGAGATTGATATAAAGAGAAATGAAAGGAAAATAACTTACATCATTGTTCTTACATTCTTCCAGTTCCTGTTCTAAGCCTTCCAACGATATATCATCACTAGAACAAAACAAAATCCAAGTTTAACAAAAAAACACGAAAGCAAATAATAATAATAATAATATAAAAAATGAGTTAGGTTTACTTAGTTAGATGATCTTCAAAATTGAGGTCACCAACGAATGCACCCAAATCAAAGGCGTTTTTGGAATCAGTGGTTTCAACAAAAGACGGAGAACTCTGTAAATAACAACAAATGAATGAATGAATTATGATAATGAATTGAAAAAGAATAATGTTGTTGTTACCACTGTATCAGCCATTGTTGATCTGTTAGTTAGTTAGTTACTGTTGCTGAGATCTGAACACATACATACATAGAGATTCAACAATGAATGAATGAAATGAAATGAATTCATCAAACTATCATTTTCTGAATGTCACCACACAAACGTCGTCGTATTACACTCTTCTTCCTTTTTGGGCTGGGCTCGATTGGGCTGGGCTTTTGATATCCCATTTTTGTTTATTATTATTTATAGTTTGTTATATATAATAAAAAAAGAGTAGTAAAAATTCAATATAAGTAAAAGGTGTTGTTAGAAGAAGAAGTGTTTGGAGAAATGTTGAAGCTCCATAGAATGTTGGCTTCTTCTAGGTCTAGCTACCTTCACTCTCTCTTTCTCTCTCTCTCTTATGGTTATCATTTCAACTTTACATGTTTTCATAGTTTAACTATTAGGTTTTCACTTTGTTAAACACACAGGCATGGTTTATTGGACAAAGCTATCTCATTTAACAAACCCAGTGTCACACATCACTTTTCTACCTCTTCACATGCCACAGGTAATCATGAGATCATAGGTTCAAATCTCGGAAACAGATTTTATATGGCCATGTACCCTACTAAGTGGGAGTCTCGTGTATTGAGCCATCATTCTTTATTTTAAATTGTTTTACTTGTACTTGTTCAGGGCTGAGATTGAACCTTTATTTGAAGTTGCAGGATATAATTCAAATCGAATACTTGCTCCTTATTCTGTTTACAAGGGAAAAGCTGCTTTCTCTTTAACTCCTTCTCTTCCAACTTTCACTAAGTTACATGTAACATTCTACTTCACACTTTTTCGCACTTTCATTTTTTTCTTAACCCAATACTTGTTATTTATTTTCCCCCTTTTTGTTATAGTCTGGTGCTGTTGTTGTTGATCGTCGTGGTTCAATAATGGTGATTTTTATGCATGCTATTGGGGACCGTAAATATGACTGGGAGAATAGACAGGTATTGTTTAATGGGTATTCATCCTTTTTCATTTTCCATTATCACTCTCTAATGGAAATTCACCCTTTTTCATTTTCCATTATCACACTCTAATGGAAATTCACCCTTTTTCATTTTCCATTATCACTCTCTAATGGGTATTCATCTTTTTCTAGAGATTTGCTCTCTCTGCGACTGAAGTTGGCTCTTTGCTAACCATGGGCCCTCAAGATTCATGTGAATTCTTTCATGACCCCTCAATAAAATCAAGGTCTCTCTATCTTAAACCATCATAGCCAATTACTTATCTTATTATTCAATTATGAAAATACACATTGCATTAAATTTATACGTTCCAGAGGGTAAGTTTGGTGCAATGGTAAGGTTGTTGCTTAGTGACCATAAGATTATGTTTTCAAATCTTGAAAACAAGGCTCTCTACTTGCGAGGGTAAGGCTAAGGATACCTACCCTCTCCAGACCCCACTAAGTGAGAGCCTCGTGTACTGAACCTTTTTTACCGTTTCAAAATTAACTAATGATGGTTTAATGTGCACCTTATGTTGCAGTAATGCTGGTCAAGTAAGGAAGAGTCTATCTATTAAGCCTCATGCAAACAGCAATGGCTACTTTATGAATTTGAGTAAGATTTTTGTTTTGTTCATTTTTCTCGGTTTGCCACTTATTTAGGTGCGTGATGTACTAATTGTGTTATTTTCTTTGGCAGCTGTTGTCAACAACCTATTAAATACAAAGGAATTCTTTAGTGTTCCGGTCACAGCTGCTGAGTTTGCTGTAATGAAGACAGCTTGCAGTGTATGCCTTATTTCTTCATAGATTTTTTTCATAACATGTCAATTCCATTAGATCTTTATGAGTTACAGGGTACTATATGTTTCTGCTTGCAATGTGTATGAAATAAGAATGAAGAGGTTATCTATTATCCTTTTACCAACATTTTCCTTTCTATCGTTAGATGAAATTAAGAAAATGGTTATTCTTTACTGTTGTATACTCATTATTCTATTAATAAACACAGTTCTTGCCTTGAAACCTTTGATTAATACATTACAAAAATGCATTCAAACTGATTTCATGATTTGTACTCTGTTGATTCTATCAGTTTTCTGGTCTACAATTTACAAATTCAGTGTGTCAGATAGGTTTCTATTTACTTCTCTATTAGCATCATTGAACTGTTGGTAAACCATAACCGTAGTGTTATTTTAACATGATGGTGCAAACATACTTTAATTGAATAAAGTTATTTTGTTTCGTGTAAAAAGCTTTTTCACACTTGCAATTTTGACATCATGCACTATTTACTCTTGAATTGGAATACTCAACCTATAATTATTTTGTAATTCTTTATTTGTTGGTTGGGATCAAACTCCTAGCCCCTACTTGCTTTCTATAATTGGCTTTTGATCCTGTCAAACATGCAAATCTTCAATTTTTGTTTTCATACTCGCTCCAATTTAAGAGGGTGAGTCTCGGTGCAACAGTAAGGTTGCTTGCCTGACCTTGATGAAGGTCATGCATTCAAATCCTGGTTATATTCTTTTCGCTTGTGAGGGTAAGTTTGTGTACATCTACCCTCCTCATAACCCACTAGCCTCATGTCGAGTGCCGCTCTTTTACTTGCTCCTTTTTAAGAATTTTATCTCATGTAAATTTGTTTTTTCTGATGCAGTTTGCATTGCCACACATCATGGGTTGGGACAAAATGACTCATCAGCAGTCCACAGGCGGCACGGTTGGTCTTCAATCAAAGGTGGTGGGGCAACAAGTTTTCGAATCTGAATGGGACAAGTGAAATTGATGCATAGAAATTATGAAATGGATCTTTGTTTGTGCTGCAATGCCATCTTGTATATCGTGTCATTTTGAATTGAAGATTTGCTTGGTAACGTAACTTGTAGTCTTTAAGCAAGAGATATGAGATGGATGATTGATTATATATCAATCCCATTCCTGAGTTAGTAATGTTGATTGTTCTTGTGCCGATGTATGCTAGTCTTGACTTCTACTCGTGTTTTTTTATTGATACTACCATGGCTCCTACACCTTTTGAGTAAGGAATTAATTCTTTTTTAATTGCGCCTCCTAACAAGTGTCGCTCTCGGGAATTGAACCTTGAACCTTTTGGCCTATATGAGAATTTAGTGGAGTCTTATACTATTAGAGCAATGTCTTATTAGCTTCTATGTGATGTAAAAAAAATTAGGCTCATTTGGGTCTTATGTGTTTTTTTGTCTATGACCCTTCATATCCATAAAAGTTACATTGGATCTGACCTAACTAATCTGAGTTGAGTGGGGTAGACTCATTTAAGGAGGTAATATCTATTTATTATCATAAGACTCAAATTTGAGACATTTCTTAAGGAGAATCAAATTCTCCATCACTTGAACTAACATGCATTGATTTTTATATATAAGACAATTTCTTATTAGTTATGTATATCACCATAAAACATGTAATATGTACATATAAATATCGAGTTCCACCATTTTTAAATATCAGAATTTGAAAATTGTCATACAATAGATATATCATAAGTTTCTTCTTTTTATGTTTGGGTTTTATAAAACCCAAATATAAAGAATAAAGCTGAGGCTGTACTTGCTCAAATTCAATGCACAACAAACATGTTATATGATGAAAGGGAAAGTGAAGGTTTATCAAAGAGACATCGTTAATATGGATGTGTGGAGTTTGGTGTCAGAGATGTTGTTACTATACTCGAAGGACTTAGTTGTATAAAACATAAATACAAGTTCACCTAAGGTTGTTCAGTTTCTTGATAACACTAACTTTCCATTATAATCAATCATATTGTAGAGAAGTATTGTCTGTAAGTTGTAAGTATTTCGAATTACACTCAATGAGTGGAATAAATATGAAGATGAAAGGATACTAATTAAATAGCATATGGTAACAAAATAGTCAATTTTAGTTAGTGGTAAATGCTATTTTTATAGCATAATGAATAAAGAAGACTTTGATAAGATGTTTCCAAATGCAATGGAATATCAAAGTCTTGTATCTCATTTCATTTTTTATGGTTGAAGCTATTTAGAGATTGTAACTATTGGAGTACTCATTGCAACCTTGTATCTTGAAACCTTAAAAATAGTAATTTTATAACTTGAAGCCTTAAAAGTATTAATAAGGAGTATGACCAGCTTTACAAATTGCTAGGTAACAATGGAGCGGAAATAAGTATATATGGTTTTGCAAAGGATAGGGAAATAAAAAGAAGAGACTTTAGCTTAAAAATGAAGATGGGAAAGTTTTGATGATAGACAAATATATTAAGAAGTAAAGGAAGAGCTATTTTCACTAGCTTTTCAATGATGACCCTCATTCTTTAGAATTAGGAGGATCAAAATTATTCATTTTGTCATTTAAAATTCAGGAGTTGAACTTTGAAAAGGATGTTAAATGATAAAGTGGTTGGATTAGATAATATATCTATTGAGGTATGAAAGATTTTAGGAGAGAATGATATTAGTTGGCTTACAAAGTTTTTAACGAGATTATGATATCTAAGAAAATGTCAGATAAATGGAGGATAAACACTTTAATTCCTATTTATAAGAACGAGCGATATATATAAAATTATGTAAGTTATAGATGAATTAAATTCACGATATATACTATGATATTATAGGAGAAGATAATTGAAAAAATTAAAGACAAGAGACACACATTACTGAAAACCAATTTGATTTTATGCCAGGAGGTTGACCATGAAGGCTATATACTTGCTACAAAGATTGAAAGAGAGATTTTGAAGAGACAAATGGAATTTAACCATGTTTTCATAAATTTCGAGAAGGCGTGTGATAAGATGTCAAGAGATATATTTTGGAAAGCTCTAGAAAGAAAGATGTTCATAGTGACTTCATTTGACCAATCAATGATATGTATGATTGGATCAAGACGAGTGTGAGAACATGAGATGATGTCCCAAAAGATTTTCCTATTTCTATAAGACAACACAAATATCAACATGTGTCTCTACCTATTTACATTATCTTGGATGTGCTTACTTAGCATATCCAAAAACCGATGCCACAATGCATTTTTTTTATAGATGATATTGACCAAGTTTGAGATCTGAAAGATGAATGAAGTGGAAAGCTAGAAATGTGGAGACAAATTTTAGAAAAACATGATTTTCATAATAGTTGAAGTAAGACATAGTATATTGACTGTAAGCTTAACAAGAGGTGTACAAACTCCATTGATCATGAAAAGATTGAAGATCATGCCATATTTTAAGTAACTAAATTTAAAATATCTTGGGTTAATCATACAATATGATGGAAAAATTTAAGGAGATGTAGACCATGAGATTTAAGTGGAGTGGGTAAGATAAGGTGTCACATATGATAAAAATGTGTCACTCAAACTTAAGGGAAAATTTATCCCACAACTATAAGATTAACAATGTTATATGGGATTAGATGTTCAACGATAAAATGTCAATAAGAAAATAAATCCAAGGTAGTAGAGATGAAAATGTTGTGTTGGAAGAGTATACACATTAGACAAGATAAAATTATGAATAGATACATTGAGAGGAATTGAGGGAAGTTACCTTGCTCCAATGCATAATAAAATATGGTAAAATCACATCTTAGGTGGTTAGTATTTTTGAAGGAGACCATTAGAATCCCAACAAAGTCAATAGATCATATATAAGTTAATCCAATTCTAGAAAAAAATGAAAACAAAAAAAACATAGGTGAAATAATTATGAAAGATTTAGAAATTTGCTATTTTCATAATATATTCCACGATAGAAGTAAATAACGTTATATCATCTTCAATTCATATAATGAAACTAAAGTTTGTTATTTTTGACAATGGTGAGAAAGTGTTGCAATGAAGTAGAGAGTCCAGGTGAAAAAGCAAGTGGAATTCAATACCATACGAAGAGTCCATATTACAGCTAATAGAATTAACAATGAGATTTGAGTATGAACGGTTCTGTAACAACTTAGTCTTACACTGGGTAGGGCACCAAATCATAATAATGTATCCTTATTGTCGTATTGAGATGTAATGTATTTCAGATCCTAGACTACATCAAGCCATATCAGATCTCATCTGTACCAAATTCAAAAACATTTTCAATTACAAAAAATTTCATGCTACTACGACCACATTATGTATTGCAACATCTACATCGAGAGTAATCACAACCACAATTTAGAACATGACTATAACTTATTATATTATTTCATATTTAAAATATATTATTAAACTAATTAGAAGAATTGAATTTATTGTCTTAATGATTTGTTTTTTGTACCCAAAGATATCCTTTCACCTTTTGGAGAATGCTTGCCCCTATTTTTTTTAAATTTCTTCTTTGTTATGTCAAAACGAAAGTTTGACATATTTTTAGCTTACAAAATGGCTCTTTTGTAGAATAATTTTTAAATGTTTTATCAGGTTTTAAACTTTTAATTATTTTTTCACTAATTTTTGGAAACTTCATGGGATCAATGGGGCACAGGGAACGGTGATGGAGAGAAAATTCTCGTGAAGAATGGAATAAGGGAGGTAATAAAACAAAATGCGGTGATGAAAAACATAGGAAAATACCAAACCACTCACTCTATTGTCATCCCTAATAATAAATCAGATAAGGTGAGACACTCAAGTCTTGTAGCTGTATTACGTCAAGACTTTATGAAAAATCTTTCAACCTACTTGAGTCATTCAATATAAGGCAACGAAGGGAATGACATTATATTAAAAGCTAAACATAGTTACAGACAATTTGCATGTCTATAACAAGAAGAAAAGTAGAGTGAATTGTATTTTTAGGTAAGGGTTTTCGCCTTATTCACCCGTCTCTGAAACTAAGCGAAGACACGGTTTCTTCAATTCAATAAATTGAAATTTTAATCTAAGCAATGAAAACTTTATGCAATAAAACAAGATTAAATACATTGAACTATGATTGCACAATAATGTGGTGAAGGGAGTTTTACCTGGAAGACAACTTTAAGAATCTCAACTACCTTTTTTTCTTGAAAAATATAAAACAGAATGAGAATGTCATTTTATTTAATTAACTACTATAGTAAATATCTAGATTCGTATGTTTTAGATTTGATGTTTCAGTGATGGTATATACACATAAAAACATGATGTAATGAGTGGGTGAGGAATATCTATACTATATATTTATACTTCTATACTATATATAAAGGTAAAACATAGTGTAACTTCCACTATGGTTTAATTTTTACTTCCTATTTTGCCCTGAACATTATTTAATTTTTATAAAAAAAACCATATAATCCTAATTAATCATCACTAACATATTAATTAACCACATCTCTCACCTTAAACTATACATTATCATAAACACACAAATTATAATATAAAATACACTGAACAAATATATTTTAATTATAAAAAATGAAATATATAATACCACGCAAACCCTATACACACTAGTGGTAATAAACACAGAAATAATATAGTTACTATCAAGCCGTTATCTCCCTAACCTTAATTGATGTGATACATGGTATGATATTACAAAATTGACCTTGTAAAGGGGTTACCCCTATCGCCAAGAGACTATGGGAAGAAGACCCTATCACCTGATCATAGGCATGAACAAGAAAATGCAGCAAGCAAGACACTATAGCCTGAGTGTCATTTTTATCATTAATTTATTTATCCAGATTACACACTTTAATATAAATTATAACCTTCAAAGTTTGGAGGAACCATTCCCAAACCACTCCATTATGTTGACAATTATACAGACATTTTGCCTCATCAAATTTACAATTATAATGATAATCAAAATACCCAGGCTGAAAAAATTGGGTATCAAGCCAGCCTCCAATTGTGTGTAAATCTATAATTTTGACTACAACATAGTGCTACAAAAATTTGGTATCGGTGAGAATACTGTTATTCCGCCCTATATGAAAAAAGAACAAAACACTGGATGAAATACGAAATACTCAAATATTTGACTTTCCTTGTCACTATAGTAATGAAATACCAATTACTCAGGTATTTGAATTGTCTTCATCGCTGTCTCCACTGTCATCACTGCATAGTAATGAAAATACCATGACAAATTATCTAAATAGCATCTTGTACATGTAGCAAAATATTATTGATAGTGTAAAACAAATTGACAATGCAACAAAGAGAAGTACTTACCTATGTTCAGGTAACTTTGCTAGACGCCTTGCATCCAAGCCAGTGATATACTTCTGTGCTGCTTGGACATTTTCAGAACCTGAAGACCCAATTCAGTCGTTCAAATAATCAGCTCTTAATTCTAAAAGCTTTTCTCACAAGCCATGCATGGGCAAACTATTGAAATTGTCTACGATTGTGCATAAATTAAGAATTTTGATAGGCAAGGTATGTTTTATCATAGAATAGGTAAAAGAAAATATACTCCTATAGGATAGAAAATATACTAGGTGAGCAAGATAGGACAGGGCAACAGGATTAGCCTTATCTTATCCCTTATAGCACACAAGACTCTTAATTGAAAGAGCATACTATCCTATCCTGTCTCTCCTTTCTCATCCACCAAATGAGCCCTTAAGGTAGATAGAAAGCTATAGACATTCAACAAGGGTAAACGTGCCAGAAACAACGGAAAGGACCATTCTAAGAGGTATATAGATATTTGTTCAGTTTTGCCAAGGATAGTCTAATAAAGTATTTGTAAGTTTGACGAGTTCTGAAACAGCTTCAAGCATGCATTAAAAGACTTGCTTTTGGTTTCTTTCTGGTTTAAACATATGAATTCAAGATTAGACTATGAACTTCAGTTAGTCTGCTTCTTTCGACGAATGATGTAGATGTTGAACATATATTTGAAATAGCCAAAGATAACATCAAGAGGATGGGGAGAAAACATATCCTGACAAGATAAAGGGCATAAAAATAATGCCCGGGAAAGTACCCTTTGTTAGTTGGAAGGCGTGTACAGCACATCGTTCAGCAGCAAGTCTCACAGGAGTAGTTGCATCTTTCAAGCACTCTCCTAGAGCAGGACCAATAATGTTGCCATGAGACAAAATCGCAGAAGGATTTTCCTGCAATATATCATGAATGAAAATCATGTAAGTATCTGAATAATACTATTCCACAAGTCGTTTTTATTTAGAAAACAGTTCAAGCACATACTTTGGCAACAGCCTTTATAGCAGATAATGCCCTTCTTCTAACTTCACTTGAGTCATCATGTGTGGATAAAACTAGCAATGTAAGGACATCTTTGTACAGCACATTGTCAGACGGATTAGTCTTAGTTTTATAAAGAAGGAGCCTTCCCAATGCCTTGGTTGAAGTTTCACGAAGAGGGAACTGTTTCACAAAATAGATTAAAATTAGAACACAAACAATATAAGATAATATAGCTCATGATTAACTTTCAGCGAAAACAAAAAATAAAAAGTTGAGGATTAACATACCTTTTCATCCTTCAATGTATCTCTAAGACAATCTACAATAGCTGGGAACAATGATGATGAACAAATTGAAGCTGGGTTGTTAAGGAAAAAGGAAGAGATTGTCAGGATGGAGCCATGCCTAGGAGACCAGCCTGGTGAATAAGCTAGATTGGACAGTTCCTGAATCAACTCAGTCAGCTGATCATCTTCAAGATACTGCAATTGTAGGTACAAATAAGCAATTGTAATATATTCAATAAATGAAAATGATGGTAATAGCATAAGCAAGTGTTTAGTAACAATATAAATGTAACATGACCCAGTTGAGAATAAAATGCATATCTGAACAAAGTGGAAGAGTAACATACAGTCATTCGAATGCTAATTGAAGATCCAAAAAAAGCAAATGACACATATAAAATGTAAAAGTGCTTCTTTTCAACCGCCTACAAACCTGGGTCAAGATGCCCATTATGCTTGCAGCATAGATTCGAACTTTATCATCATCATGATGAATCAAATCCTTGAGAACACTATAAGTACGATCTCTGACAGCAGAGCTCACACACTTCCCAGCATGCTTCACGACACCTTTCAAAGCAGTCAGAATAGCTTCACGAACACCACCATCTGATCCCTAAACAATCAAATTCCAAATGTTTGCATTATGTGATTAAAAAAAGCAACACCGCATGTTATTTTAAATATAGCATCAGCTCAAATTAATATATTATATAAAGCACCTGCAGAGTGGACAGTAAATCACTAACTAAAGGATCAACCCTAGTACTGAGCCCGCTGAGTTTCCCAAGCGCCAGGGCAGCACTAGAACGAATAGTTCTGCAGTAACAAATCATTTCATAAGCACAAATAAAACAAAGGTGATTGCCACACTTAGCAACAGAATAACAAAGGCATAAGTGAAAGTTGCATAGATATTCAGGAAAATTGCAGCATATACCATTCAACTCTGGCTTATGAGGATTAGACCTCAGGGTTAGAAAATAATTGAATACTACAAACACCAATTTCTGTGCAACAAATGAGGTATATAACTATGCCCATAATTCACTAGAATCCAGATTTTTCTCCTTAATTTTAGTTTTATTGAAGAATAAAACCTTTTATGCTAGTTGATATTTTGAATTATTTTTCACCAGTTGACAATTCCCTAGTCCCTGGTAACTATTTGCACCTTTTCAAACCCTTAGGTGTAATCAGCAATTCAACATAAGTCAAAGGGTGTGAGTTGCAAGTTAGCCTAAATAGTAATTGATGAAAGAAAAATGAGTAATCATATTAACCTTGTACTATCCTGTAGACACTTGACAAATGTTGTTTGCAGTTGAGGAAGAAAAGGTTTCAGGGAGATACCACCCTTTCTAATCATGATAGTTAGAGTAGACAAAATGGCACTCTTCACTTGCCACGGGAAGCGATCACCTATTATGCGGATAAGAGGTCTGTAACAAACATGAATGACAAAGTCAGAAAGTGTAGAAGATAATATGTGACACAAAAAAATATTAAATGGCAAATTTTGACATCCCGTTTGAGGATGCACCATGGAGAGCCACATGCCCATTTTACCGCAAGTTTAAATAATAAAATAGTTAGAGAGTGACTCACAGCTTAAGTTTAAGGTAAGAGACAATGAACTTCACAGCTTAAGTTTAATATAAGAGACAATGAACTACACAGCTTAAGTTTTAGGGTAATAGGCACATAAATGATTTTACATCGCTAATAAATATATAACAAATTCACTGCATGAAGATTGCCTAAATAGGCACCATTATTTGAGAATTTTACTTACATAGGAAACATCACAACCAAAACACTATGTCAGGACATGTATATGGTACCAGTAAAGAGGGAAACTGCAATGAATTGGTGCAACAATTCAACTAGCATATTGAAAGCTACTATCACAGGTAAAGTATCAAGATTTAGAAGTCTAATCTTCATTTAAAATTCTCTATATTAGATACCCGGTTATTGGGATGACAAACGCCTTGAGTGATTGTTCACTGGTCACCTCTATCAGTTCACCAAGTCCAATTGCTGCCTGCTCCCTCAATTCAGCAGACCCACTTATAAGACCCTGGGAGCACAAAGCACAACTATGAGACGAGATTAAGAAACCAGCAATGCCATATTTAGAGAATACTTTTCAACCGTGTAGCAAAGAAAACAACGATGACTGGAGGGAAATAACCCATGACATTTAATGAAAAGTTGTCCAACGAAAGATCAGGTGAGTTAAGTTTTCCCTCATGTGAAGTGTGTGGGGGTTAGCCGCGTAGGATGTGGAATAGTAAACATGCACTTGAGCTGCAAAACATGCAACGCTTACAACAACATAACACTAAAATTAAATGTAATAAAAAAGATTACTTGGAGGAAAATCGGCAAGATAGGCTGAAGTGCTTTCGGAAGACAAAATCCAGGTATGTGAATTGGTCCTCCCTGCAAAGGAAGTACACATAACAGAAACCAATTAACATTATTCTTAAATTGTCCATTATGATCATTACAACAACACACCGTCCAAAAATCCCACTTAGGAATAACTACCAAAGTTATAATGCCCCACCTTCTTCTTCCTACGCTCCTTATCTCGGGATGTTGATACTGCATCGCGAACTATTTTAATATATGAAGGAAGTAACTCCTTGGGTACAGAAGAAGTGACCCTTGACAATGCTTCCCAAGCAACCTGATGAAAAAGCAGATTGTAAATAATATATATACTATATCAATGATCATGGTATGATATCAACTACTCATACAACTTACAGTAACAGTAGATGAATCAGGATCACTCAGCAAGATTATTAGGGTAGATATCATGTTCGGAGCTTCATCATCGAGATCTAATTTGCTGTTTTTGAAGAAATATCCTATAAGATATGCACAAGACCTTCTAATGGCAGCCTGTAGCAATAAAATGATAAAACGAAAATTAAAAAAAAACTGGGGCAAAAGAGCGATGTATGGAGGGTAATAAATTCGATCAGTTATTACAACAAAAGTACCTGACTATCATTAACACCTTTCAAAAGTTCTGACATGAGTGACTCAACACCCTCCTCATCAATAACCAAGACAACTGTCTCAGCTGCCTCCGTAGCCAAAGTTTGGACCTCCTAGAATTATTACAACAATTAAAAAAATAGTTCAAATATGTTTACATTTGAAAGCACAATGACTCGTAACATAGAGCAAATATGATGGAGGAAAGGCACTTTCTCCAAATATGATAACTCTACCTTGTCGTCATCATCCATTGCTAAGAGCAAAGGAGGAAGCACAGTTCCAAGATGAAAGTTAAGGCCAGGTCCAGCAACCTCTGCTAAAGCCCCGAGAGCATGTGCATTGAAGGCACTGAAAAGATAGCAAGAAAGTTTTAAGAAAAGAAGCACAAAGGCTAAAGCACCTACAACAAATGCATCAAAACAGAGACACATACGACAATGGAAGATGAACCAATTTGGGCAAAATGTGAGGCAAGACCGCACTTGTTCTGACACTACAAATAAAAACATTGAAAAAGTTCAGTCAAAGATAACAAGAAATTGACACTAGCAATAACTTAAATATTCATGACCCCAATGACAATTGTGGCACCATGCAAGTTACCTCAGAATTTGTTTAAGGCCATCAAGTGCAGTATCGGATGTTTTATCATCCTCCAAAGCATGTAGAAGAGTCGGAACAATTTCATCAATAGCTTGCATTCGGGGGGGAGTAGTTAGGGTTCAAAATTTTATAAACATCCACATATCATTCCCAAACTTCATAAAAAGAAGCAAAAGTAAGTAGTAGGCAATTGAACCTTATAAAGAGTACTGAATGCCACACCCGCTGATTCACGGACCTCTGGCACACTGTTAAACAAAACCATCTAAATCATCTAATAATGAAGTTTAAAAATTCAATAAAAAGTGAAATCAGAATTAAAAAAGCACGAACCTATCACACAGAGCAGTCCGAATAGTGAGGATGAGATCGTTCATGAAACTCAACAACTGGCTCTTACCAGCACTTGCCATCACTTCACTCAGACCAACACATACACCCTTTCAAGTAAAGTACATCATATTTGAATCAAATAACAAAATATGAGATATTGTTGACACACACTACAAAATTTTATTAATTAGGATAACTGAAAATATTCCAACACCAAACACTATTCTAACCTGTCTTCTGCCACTGTCAGGGTCGCTAAGCCCCTTGGATAAGATAGGTATTATCAAAGGAAGTACTCGTTCACCAAGCTTCCTGACAAGCTCACCTAGTGACCGTCCAGCAACCTACATGACAATCAGTGATGGTGATACTGATGCATAGCATCTGCAAGCTGACAGAAAATAAGTTGCCAGAGATGTAAGTGCAGACCTGCCGCCTTTCAGATGACGATGATGCAAGTGATGCAATTAAAGTATCCATCAGAACTGGCATAATTTCCCTAAGAGTCTTAGGAGTATTTGCCACAATAGTTTTCCATACATGTAGAGCAGCCTGCAAAAAGATGAATTGAATTTTAATGGATGCCATGCAAATTTCCAATAGTACTAAATCATAAGAAAGTGGAGAATATTAAATGTAGCAACTAGTCAATACCTGACGCACTGACAAACTAACATCAGCTCGAACCATATACAATGCAGCAAGTATTTCATTTCGCTTCTCTCGTCCTAGAACCTCAATGATAGCACGCCCATGAGCCTCGGTACTAGAACCTTCATCGTCACTGCCCCCCTCGAGCAAAGCTTTACCAGATGTTCCAGCAACCTGATAGGAATAAATTGGATCATAAATCAAATCAAGTTCTGTGATAGAGTTGTTGTAGGACGTTCAAAACATACTTTGAATAATAGATCGCCCAACAGCTCAACCGAGCTTTGTCGAATACGCCAATTATCATTAAAAATGCCATCCTCTACAGCTGGAAGGAGAAGTGGTAGAGACCTGTAGCAAAAAGAAATCAGTGGGGGGGAATCCCAGCTTGAGGCATGCATTATAAATCAAACTAAATCAATAGTGATGGCTCTAAACTTAATAATTCAACAGTTCATCAATGATGGAGATGGCTCAGATTAGTTTCTATTTTGATTTTAAGTTGATGTTTTTACTGATAACTACAATAAAGTCACTATGTTTTCGGTTTCCGAACTATTGTGATGGAAATGGTGACATATCAACTGAAAATAAAAAAATAAACGGTAAAAGAAAAAAGAAACACCACTGTACATTTTCCACATGCATATTTAAAAAAGTAAGACCAATGAAAAGTATTTTAGCATGTGAGATGTAACAAAAAAGTAAAAGGCATAACATAATTTTTAACAATAAGAAAAAAGAAATAAGGGCAAAACATACGTTGTTGCATAATGCTCGACCAAGACATGGCCAGCCCCCAGCGCAGCATCACGTACAGATTCATTCTCATCAGCAAGACCTATGAAACATATAGAAGAAAAACGAAAAATTTAGGGATAACAAGCCCAGTAGTAGCAACAATAACACACAAAATAACCCAATGAAATTAGTAACATACCATCGAGGATAGAAGGCAGCACCTGTGGAAGATAGTTTTGGAATTGGACTCCTAGTGACCGTGGCAGATACTAAGAAAAAATGGGCAACTGATTAAATGGAGTGTTAAGATTAATCATTATATTTGTGAAAGGTTTAGCACTATCACAGCTTTACCTTGAACAAAGTCAAATATCCATCTCGTACAGATGCTTTTTGATGGGAACAATTTCGAATAACATCAGGAAGCACATGCTCAAAGTACCCAATGCCAAGGGCAGTTAAGACCTGAAATCCAATCCATTCGGGTGGATGGAGGAGTATGTGAATAGTAGGTCATATAAACAAGGAAAACAGATTTCCTAAAAGAATGATGGTCATCATTCGATATTCTGATATTAACGGTTTTCATTGCTATAGGTTCAGGGATCTTATTTGTTAGTAATTACGTGCACATTCTGTATTTAAGTTTTTCTGTTAGATCAACTTTTTAGTTGAGATTAGTAACACTGCTTCCTACTATATTTCTAGCATGAGTTGTTTCTAGCATGCTTCCTAGTTCCTAATATCTTTCTAGCATGAGTTGGGCCGCCTTGCCCAAGTAATGCCCTCCTGAGTTGGGACGGGCATGGGCATGCCTGTCTGTGGATAGGGCATGAAATATCATGCCCTGCCCACCCTAAAAACATGGGCAGGGCGGGCTTGCGGGCTGCCCGCGATATTATTAAAATAATAATAAAAAGTAGATAAAATTAAACAAAATTAAAAAAAATATTCTTATATCACTATCAATTTTTTAAAATTACACATAATAATTTACTAGTTCAAAAATTTTAACATTTTACATATCCTTCAAGTCCAATGGAAAATCAAAACATAACACATAATAAGATAATGCCCACAGGCGGCCCACCCTGCCCGTTAGAAATGCCCATGAGTGAAGCGAACATTTAGGGCGGGCATTTTGCGCCAATGGACAAATTTTACATGCCCTGCCCACACAATAACTGCGGGTGGGAAGGCCCCATAGGAATAGCCAAATTGCCAATGATAAGCAGGCCTGTTGCTACATTTTGTAACATAAATTTCTCAGTTTTTGAGTGAATAAATATCAAGAAAATTCAGGTTTCCCCCCTGAAAAACAGCATTATTGAATAGTCTTGCATGATCCTAATCACTCAACAGTCTTATTATATGCTTCTAGCTTGCTTAACAAACCTCAATATTTCATCCATCATGATATTACTTTTCATAGGCAGAAATAAATTTAAGAACGTAGTATAGGGTTTGATTGAAAGATTTCTAACATTTGTATAATGGAATGAGCAATTCAGAGTTACAAGTTATCTTGAAACTGTTTCAGCCATTAAATATATTTGCAGGTCTACTGAACAAATTCTACTCCCTTTATCATAGCATTTATTTATAAAATTTTGTACAATGATTGTCGTGAAGATTCCCATCCACCCAACAATTAAATCATGACCGTTATTATGACTTCTCATACCAAATCAGGAGCCATGTGTGTGACTATATGCAATTCCAAGGGGATTTGAAGTATAACCTAAAAAGGAAAAAAAAATCTGACCTCACTCAAGCCTTGAGCTGCTCCAGAGCGTTCAACATTACTGTTATCAGATTTTAGTGTTTCAAACAACCATGGGACAAGATCAGGGAAATTGTCTTCACCCATTCCTCCTATAAGGGATCCAATGGCTCTAGCAGCAACTGAACGAACTTCAGGAATAGGATCCACAAGTACCTGCTCTCATTATGATACATAAATGAAATGAGAAGGGTCAAGTCCAACACAACAAATGTAAAACCGAGAGCAAGAAATACCTTTTTTACTTCTGGTAGCAATAATCCTATATATGGAATCATATCCTTTGATTCTGTAACCAAGGAACACATGTTTCCAACAATTTGTGATGCCCTCTTCTTAGTATCATGACTCCTTTCCCTTAGACCTCTATGTACTATAGGTACCAATAATGCTAGTGACGGGGAATCAATTGAATTAATAAAGGTTGTCTGTAATCAACAAAGAAGATCTTAGGCAAGAGAACAGAAAACTAGACATAAACAAGAAGGTCCAGCCATAAACCTTACCTGAAGAAGAATATCTAGGGAATATTTCGTATGCTCATTAGGATCACTAAGCCCCTTAAGTAGAGTAGGGACAAGAGCAGCTATTTCTGGATTCTTTATCACACTCCCAACCTAAAAACCAAGTATGAAATATAAAAGTAAAGAAAACAGTCTTCATATATACAGGAATAGAAAAGATAGAATATACATCCTGGACAAACCTGCTGAAGGGCCATTTGCCCGGCAGACTGGACTTTAGGATGGGTATCAGTTAAAACCTTCAAAAGGAGGAATTGGTTAAGGAAATATATTCAATGAATAAAGTAACAGAAATTAGGACTCGTAATATAATGTCCACGTCTTTTACCTCAGTTAATTTGGGCACAATCTTTGGAAGGCACTGAGACAATTGTTGAGGAGCACAGTAAGCCATAGCACCAAGTAGTAGAACACTACTTTGCTTGGTCCTCCATGCTTTATCTTCCAGACCCTGAGAACATAGAATAGCAATGCAATAGTTGACTCAAATAGAAATGATGTCCTTTCAAAACACATGAAGCAAAAATATCAATTCTCATAACAAAGTTGAATTTTCATAGCCTGTCCAAAATGAACTTACACACTCTTGGATGTTTGAGACCTAAGAAACAATAATAGCCAACTCTCAAGAAACAAGAATGCAGCAAAATATTTTATTGTATCTGTCGGTGTTCCCAGGTGCAAAGAATTTGATAAGAGAATTAGTGAATTGATAATTTGCTTCCTATGTTTTGGCCTGACCCGATACCAAAGCTAGCACTGATACCAATTACTTCAATAACTGTCTTGTCAAGGTAGTCAACCTCGGATAGTGGAGCATAGCGGTCGGCTCAAAAAACATTGTGGTAGGATAGCAGGTATAGGATGGTCTTCATTGAGACTCAGGATCTAAATTTTGACCCAGTTGGCGGACTTTGTTTTCAAGAGACAGGGGAAGTGACAAAGAGAAAGGGAAACAAATGTGTGTGAGGAGGAAGAAGCCAGGGCTGGATTAAGAGAAAGAAAGAGGGAAACATGAATGTAAGGAGGAAGATATTTTTAGTTGTGCAATAAAAGAAAAAATTCCATTACATGAAAAGAGAATAGTAAAATACAACTATGAAAGGACCAAGAGAAATACAACAAAAAGAAAAACAACTATGCTAGGAGTAAGAGCAATACAACAGAGCATGCCTATCCCACTTTAGAAGGAAGAAGATATTGTCTGAATTAGGAAGACGCGGTAAAATTGAAGAGTAAATTTCAGATTCACTCACTTTAAGTGAGGGTAAAAAAGACTTTGGACAACATAAACGGGGGGCAAAAGTAACATTTCCACGGTTAAAAATAGGGCCAGAACTTTATTGAGGTAAAATGAGGGTAAACTTGCAAAAACAAAGTGAAGGAAACCAGAATGTGTAAGAAAAACCTAAGTAGCAGCCATGTATTAGCACCCTAATCTCGCTTGAAAAAAACCTACTTATACTCGAGCCAATAGTGTGGCAGATGTGCACTTCCACACCACTACATCACATCTCATCATGTCTGCCACGCTCTTCCAAGATTCGAGACAATAGCACACTATTGACTACTTATACTCGTGCATAACCAAATGATTGCCAATAGTAAGGTATTCTTAGTGATATTTTCCATAATCAAAAAAGGCAAAAACATGTATATCCATAAAAGATGAAAGCAGGAGTAGAATGCACAAGTACTGCATTAACAATTTTACACTTCTGCTAAAATATATACCCAAATTCCCTTGACAGATAAAACTAGTGAACCCTGCTATTGCAAATTATAGAAATGAACTTCGAAGCACATTTTATTTATCTGAGTTCTGAAGACAGAATGTTTTGGCAACACTCAATAATAATAAAACAATGTGTATCACCTTCAAAAGAGATGGAAGTACAAGCTTTACTCCTTGAGCACTAAGTTGAGACATCATTGCACGAGCAGCACATTCAGCTGCTTCACGAACAGCAACAACTTGATCGGAGAAGGAAACCAAAAGTAATGGCAACATCTGAATCACGTACCTGAACGTAATTATGGTTAAGGGAATTAATAAGCATAAAAAAAATACATAAGGTAGTGCCAATAACTTTGAGGGAGAAAACACTCATTAACATACGGTTCAAAAAGTCTTCCAAGTGTTTCACAAAGACATTCAAATCCAAGTAAAGCTCCTTCACGAGATTTTGCAGAGTTCCTGCAATTGAAATCGAAAATTTAATATAAAAGTGACATAAATTAAAGGTAAATGCTGTGCCTCAACTGTTATTTCGAAATTCCCATGGTCATGAAGGGCAGCCCAGTGCACAAGCCTCCCACCTAGTGGGGTCTGGGAGGGCAAATGTATGCAGCCTTACCCCCACAAGTGAAGAGACTGTTTCCATGAATTGAACTTGTCACCTAATGGTCGCTAAGAAGCAACCTTACCATTGCGCCAAGGCTCACCATCTTTCCATGGTCATGAAGTAGATTTAAAAATTGAAACAAACAGCCTTTTTAATGAAAGTCTATTCACTACAAGGAATTTAGGAAAAATAGAAAATGTGTCACAAACAACTTTTCAACCTTTCAGCAAGGGCCTCTTGAAGTATAATCACAATCTTATGTTTTTTCAAGGAAGAAAGGCCAAATCCTTTAATCACTCCTGCGAGTCCAAAAGCGGCCCCACGGCGTTCACCATATTTATCGCTTTTCATCAACTGATCCATCAGTCGATTAACAAGAGCTGCTGCATCATCCTAGTTGAAGTAGGAGTTATCAAATAACAAAAGAAATACTTTAGTAAACATCAAAATCAAAGAATATCAAGTGTTAAGTATGTAACTGTGTTGAAGTGTGGACTGACAAGATAGCATAAGGAAAAAGCTTCTTCTTCAATGGAGTTCAATACAAGAATTTATCAACTGATATCAGCATTACTTTCAGCAACTTAAAAACTACTTACTTCTCAAGCACATAAATTAATTATAACACCAGACATGAAGAATTTTTCACTCGGGGCCCATGCTGGTGTTGGTAATGTATTACATATTCTCATGAACCAACCCTCCTGAAAGCTTCAGTTAAAATCTGTAACATGCCCCGACAGGCAAAAGCCATTTGGACTCGAAGCGTGGGTAATGCACTTGCTCGTCTTTACTATATGCAGAAATTCAACCTTTATTTGGAAAAACAGAGACAGTGAAGGCCAAACACTAGACCGCTTACACTTAGTCATAGAAGTTTTGATACTATGTCATGAATAACTCTCCTAAAAGCTTGAGCTGATAGGTGAAGTTACAATACTAACTCTTATTATACCTCTAATATGTACTATCTGTCTAAGTATGAAAACAGGACCACCAGTACTCTGCATGAAGTAAAAGCATTAAGTTCTTTAAAAAGAATGCTATTGCATACTTGTTTGGATTGCATCAATGGAGATAGACAAGAGGAGACTGCCCGTTGTACAGCTTCTGAAGGAGTATTTAAAACGTCCAACAATTTGTCCACAACAGTATGAACCTTAGGATCATCCTGCATAAACAGGAACACAAATATTAGCATAAATTTTAAAACTCAACTAGCTATCAAAACCAAAAAACAATAAGCGGATTTTTATCACTGACCTTCGCCAAGTGTTTTGCCAGGGCTCCAGTAAAAATAACCACACCCTCACGAACCAAGTCATATTTTTCTTCATCTGGTGCCTAAAATATTAGAGGAGAACCAATTAAAAAGAGATAACCTATAGCTCTAATATTACATATTGACAAACTTTATTGTGCTATAACTGCTTAACAAGTGCCAAACAACAATGTAATATGTATAAACGGAAAGAGAGAGAGAGAACTAAATTGTATTCTGATTCTTCAAAGCATAAGAGATACAATAATAGCATGGCTTTATTTATAGAAGCTGTGGCAGTTAGTCTAACTAACTGCCTCTGGCAGTTTTGCTAATGCTAACTGTTTTAGTTCTTTTACCTATCTGCATAAATACCTAGCACCTATTCTCTAATGAACAGAGAAAGAAAAAACAATGAGAGATGTAAATGGCAGAGGCATCTCCAATAAGATAAGGAACTCACTGTTTTGTTCAAGTAGTTCTCAAAGATGGGGAATAACAACGAGACATTATCTTTCCCGTTTTTATCAATAATCAAGATGCCAGCATTAATCATTCTGCCTCTAACATCAGCATTTGGATCAGCCTGCAAATCAAATCAATCCCAATAGTCAAATATTATTTGTGTTTCACTGGAAAATATAATATTACTAGACCACTATTATTGACCATAACATACACTACATAGTTGATCATTTATTTAATTTCAATACAAAAAATAGGAATGTCTATTTTTCCAGTTCCTGGACTTGTGTTGTATGCGGGACTCGGATTATGTTAATTAGAAGGTAATAGTGTTTGGCAATAGCAACTAAGTATCCCTTGTTTGTTTAAAAATATTAACCTATTAGTGGCTTCTAAATCCTCATAGGACTTGGAGTCTACTCTCAATTCTTCAAATATAAGTAACAGGCAGCTAGTGCTAAAGCTTTTAAACATTCAAATTAATGCACACAAATGAAACAATGAACCTTAGATCATCTGGCTGCCTATCATTCTTTATAAAACAAAAACATTATTCAGGAACATTAAATTCGAAGTATTCTCCAGCTGATGGCACCCATCATGCCAAACCAATGCAAGACACAGTTAGAGGTTAAAGTGGAATTATTTCTATCTATCAGATATAAGCACAAACAAACTCACTGTACAGAAAACAGATGGTGCCAGCAGACATTAATATCACATATATTGACTGCTTAATAAATGTCAATGATCTTATCTTCAAAATATACTCTAATGTCTTAGTCAAAAAAATTAGTACTACTGATTTCCTAGACTTAGCACAAGAAATGATTAATTGAGCATGAATACAGGTTTCAGTTCCAAACATTTAGTACAAAAAGAAAAAACAAAATGTCAGTGAAATTACCAATGCTCTCGATATTAGAAATGTCATGACAACAGGAAGGTCTTTTGTTCTCAACACATCAGCAGCAGAATGCAATGCTAATGCTATTCCTTGTCTACCCAGCCAACCAGCATCAAGATTGTCACCACCAAGACTCGTGTCACGAATATACAATGAAAATAAAGTTGAAAGAGATTCCTGAAAATTATCATAAATTTATGAGACAAAGATATGCAGCAGTAGAGTAGTAAAAAATTATAAAGTAAGCTTTACTTGTATAGAATCTGAGTGTTCATCCAGAGCAGCAGCTAATCCTTCGGCAGCTGCTAAACGCACATTGTAGTTGACATGAGAAAGTGCTTTGTAAAGTCCTGAAAAGTCAGTTCCAAAGTCAAGCCCATAATGATCCCATACATCTTCTGCCACTTCAGCAACTGACTGAAATATTGAAAATAATAAATGAGCTGTCATGATACAGTTAGGCTTTAAGAAGATCAAATGAAATTTATACAGAAGTAGAAAAAAGTACGAATTTTGCAAGTACAATTAGTAAGAGCAACTTTAAAGATACAGATAAAATATAGAACTTCTGAAAACATGATGTAAATAAATCATAACCCAAAAGTAATTTAAGCAATGGGGGAGTATTTGATGTCTTTCTAAATGGAGAAAGTAAATTATTACCAGAATATTATATTTGATGGAGAATAACAAAGCCTTTTTATCATCAATTTAAAGATTTACTAGTTGAGTCTTAAATCAGCACTAATAAAAAATATTAACTACTACAGATACTCTAAAGGGTCATTGTTCTATGTACATGATAAGTTAAAGTCTAGTGATGTCCAATCTTGTAATTAGGAATCTAAGTATCTAAAGGTACTCCAAAAGTCAGTCAGAAATTAACTAAACCTACTTAAGGGCTTCATCTGTCAATATATATATTCTGAGTAACTTTCAACAGAGTTCAGAATTAAGAGAAAGTATATTCAGAATATATCTTTCACATAAGACCATTAGAAGCCCTAGTAAGAAGAGTAAATCGGGTGGAGAATAGCCCAATAGTTAGACATAGAGGTGGAACAAGAAAAATGAAACCATTAAAAAGGACATAGCTTAAATAGCATTTCTAAAGATATGGTTCACACTAAAACACAATGGCATCGTCAATCTAATCCCACCTATTAGTAAAAGGCAATATATTTTGTTGTAGTGTTGTAGATTCAGATTCCAATGCAGAGTAAACTCCCACCCTTTTATCCAGATACATACCCAACCTACATCTACATTTTCCTTTTTCACCTAGTCAGAGAAATTAAATCTACTTCATGCTCTGCAACATTATTATCACTGTAATATGGCTAAAACAGCAAACCCATGGTTGAAAGTCCATTTATAATCTCATGACATTAATAGAACAAACAAACCCATGGTTTATAGTCGATTATAATCTCACAACATTAATAGAACAAGCAAACACAATCAACCCGAACTAAAAGATTGATATTTCACAGGATCTGCTCGAAAACAGGGAGAATCTGGAAAACTAGTAGGAAATATTAAACCCCACTCAATATATATTCAGAATCTCCAATTTCAACTGTTTCTTACCTCTAATGTATAATGATTCTTCCCTCACTCAGCACTCTTTTATTTTGCTTTGAAGAGTGTACAATTTGCAGACACCCAGTGTGCTCAGATTTTCAGATTTGCACTGTTAAAATATTTGAAAAATATCCATAATATCTCTATTGTATCTTCGAATATTTTAAAGTAGCTTAGATGATCCTAAAGGGGTTTTTTTTTTTTATTTCATGATTTAAAATAACACAGTGGGGTTTGACTAATATATAATCTCCTCATCACATCAAATCAATCACCAATCTCATTTTATTCTTTTTTTATAAATGATTCTCTTATTATTTTGAGTCGCTAACCTCTCTTCTTCCTTTGCTACTTAATAGCCTCCAATTCAATAACATCTTTAAATGCACACTACATTTCCACCAAAACAAAACAAGAAATATAGACTGTTGCAATTAAACCCAATAAATATACACAAGACCCAGAGATATCGGATCTCAGCTCAATCCCAAAACTTCAATTAGATAGAGTTTTCTACAGAGAATTATCTCTAACAAGATCAGTGGTGTTGACATAAGCAAATTATAATAGTGAGGAACATCAGAAGATTCACTAAAAAGTAGCTTAAATTGTACTACTGCGTCAAAACAACATTTATAAAACTCTTGACACATAGCAAAGTAGCTTAAAAAAAGGAATAAAGAACAGCAAAGGCAAAATGACCAAACAATACAGTATAACAGAACAAAAATCTAAAGAGTAAATGATTTAAAAATGAAAAGGCAAAGACATCATATCCCAATTTAAGCAACAATGGATGTTTATTGTCTGTGCATATAGTAAATTAAAGAAGCAACTTAAGTACTTCTAAATTTTG
>NC_032025.1:20091430-20109746 GCF_001865875.1 Lupinus angustifolius
AAAAGGCAAACCTTCTCAGGATCATGTAATGCTATCCATATATTTGTTGCAACATCTACATTCTTGGGGAGAGTACGATTAGCGACAGCAGGGATACATTTGACAGCATTTAAGCATGCCATTCTCACATGAATATCCTTAGCGTAAACTCCATAAAGTGCCTATAAAACCGCAAATTGAGAAATAGCACAGGCATTGTCACAGACATAACTAAGACAGAGAAAGAGAGATGGGAGCAGAGAAAGTCAAGCATACATACAGAGGCAACTTCATCGGGACGCAAACCAAGACTCAATTCATTTAGTGCAGGTCCTACTGATGCTTGATAAGCTGGAACAACGCCAAGGACATGATAAAGAACCTACAGAAAATAATAATTAGATGAAATAAATATAAAAGAAGACAGCTAAACATTATAGAATAAATTCTGTTTCCAAGCAAGCATGAAATGTTGGACATTACCGATAACATTCGAATCCTAGGAAGAGGTAGATGGGGGTCCAGGTGTAAATAAAGTATCTGAAGCACATTATCATGAAATTTTGTCTTCTTTGAGCAAAGAAGAATCCGCTCTATTATCTATTCAGACTTAGAGTTAGAAAACGTAGATGCCGTGGTGAATAGATTGAATCAAAATTGAAAAGAGAAGAATTGCTTACAGGGAACACAAAAGAAAAGGAATCTACAGGAAGTGCTCCTGATTTACATGAAGTAGATAGGCCATCTAAAATACGCTCAAAAAGACCAAATGATGATTTATCTTTGATTTCCTCATCAGCAACTAATGGAACTAGATCCAACAAGAGATGAACTTCATCGGTCACAATTAGACGCAGAGCAGTAGAAATGTCAAGCGCCCAGTTACATAAAGGAGAAGCTGTGCATCTTGATAATTTCACCATGGTTTCAAAGGCCTCATCACCAACAATAGGTGATCGTAGTAAAGGTTCAACAAACTTGACCTGTTGCAAGACTTAAACTCAGAATCATACCCATATTTTTTCATATCATACTTATTAAAAAAAGATGGGAACTCATAAATAAACCATATGGTCCCAATAATTTTTAAACTGCATGGAACCCAGAAATAAATCATATAGACCTAATAATTTTTAAACTGCATGCTTAATAATGCACCATTAAATTAACTGAAAAGAAGAGAAAAGTTTTAAAATTCAAAATGGTGAGAATTAATCCAATGACAACAAATATATGGTAGCAAATCAACAAAGATTTAGTAGGAAGCACGCCAATACCATTGAAGGCAGTTTACTATGAGCAAAAACAGAATTAGCCATGGCCATTTCTCCTAGAGATCTCAGCATCAAAGAAAGATTTTTCTGTATTTCATGGACTCTATCACGTACAGAAGCCTCCTCCATAAGTTGTAATTCCCTAGCCTCCTCTTTTGCTGTCTTCCCTTTGTCTAAATAATTCACAATAATGTCATCATTAAAAAGGAACCTATGCAAAAAAAACTACAAACTAGGACCAATAAAACTGCAAAACTTGCCAGGCTTCTTTGTTGCCTTCCCAGTATCCCTTTTCCCTGCACCAGCAACTTCTCTGCTCGGCTGATCTCTCTTCACTGAATGGTTAGTACGGGCATGATCCTGATAAGGAAACAACAGAACATAACAAACAAAAACTCATAGGGGAATGGAGCAAATAAAATAAAAGCAAATAAAGTGTACCAGGCCATCGTCAACATCATACATCCGGAAGCGACCCTTAGCTTGCTTTGTATTCGTAACAGCAACAGATTCAGCAACATAAACTCCTTGCTCAGTGGAAAGCATTCCTTCAGGGGTATGAAAGATCTGAACCACATGACCAAGAAAGAAAGGAAAACTGATATTATATATGACTATTGAGTAAACAAAACATAAAGCACTAATCAAAACAACATACGAAAAACAGCATCATGATGATATCATTATCAATCAAAAGACGGTACAAAGTGAACCATGTGAAAAAACCTGAACGTCATTCTCTGATAGTGCATCATGTGAAGTCCGCTCAGAAAGATTTAGCAAATGCTGGCATCAAGAATATGTGCTAGTCAGCAATTAGCAGTAAAAGACAAACCAGAATCTCAACCTTTACAGTTTACATGCACCAAAAGAACAATAAAAAAATAAACATAAAAAACACATGCCTTTTCAAACTCTGAATATGTGTCTCCAGGATTGATAGACATCAAAGTGCACAGTGATGATATTGCTGCCTGTTGTTCTAGTTGATCAGCACTTTTCAAACCCGATGGTCCAAGAAAGACCTGCAAAACATTATATCACTTGGCAGTGGGTAGTACAAAAAGGAACACTTAAAAGGAGAACCAGTTTAAGCTTCTGCAGAAACAAACATGTACTAGCAAAGAGATGACAAAAACGTAGTTTTTCTAACTTAGCAAAAGCATAGGATAATAGGAAAATAAATTATAAAGCCAATTCCATTGTCTAACCATTGTCCCATCACAAACAGGAGGTGGCAGTTCTTTTAGACCTCAAAATTAAATCTAAACCTATCCAAAAGATGTCAGAATTAGGTTTAATACAATGATCCAAAAGCAACTGTACAGGTTCATCTGTTCAAGCATGCAATCAAAACATAGCACAAACACAGATTTTGCTGAAGTGTGGTATGTCATAAGAAAATTAAGATACTCATTATGCTTATCCTGCTACAAATTTTGAATCAAACATCATCAATTTACCTAAATAAACTAATACACAAGATTTCCAGTGTAACAATTACCTCTAAGAAATTCACCACATTGGCAGAAACAAGATCAGCGACATCAAAACCATGAGTTTCCATACACTTGAAGAGCCTCTGAAAAAAGAATGACATGGGTCAACTTACCAACCGAAAAGACTTTAATGAAACAAGAACTTGTGACTTGTAGTTGAAATAGGTAACAATAATGCCAAATCGCCAATCAACATTTCCCATGAAAAAATGAAAAGTCTTGCAGATTACTCATTAACAAGAAATTCTAAAAATAACCCCTTGGATAGTAATAATAATAATAATAATAATAAAGAGTAGCAATGGCCTTTAGCAACTGTCCATGATATTTCAAAAACATCCTGCCAGAGTATAGGAATCATCCACACGCATATTTCAAGGCTACTGCGCCTAATTACCCGGTTTAATTAGGCCAACACATAGAAAAATGCACAAAGCATAAGGCATTTTGAGTAATCAAAAGAATTCCAATTTTTTTATGATGATAAGAAATTAGTTAGTTTTAAAAACGACCTTGGAAGAATAATAATCAATGCAAAAAGAAATATTAAGAAACAAAATAAGATAACACACAAGTATGTTAATTACCTTCCACACTGCATCTCTTCTTGCACTACCAACTATGCATGGGTGATGCGAGCAAAATATTATTCTTACAAAAGAATCAGGAGCAAGTTTCAAAGCTGCAGGTGACATAACCAGCAAAGCCTTTACTAAAACCTCAACAGATGGAAGGAATGGAACTTGAGGGTCCAAAGAAACATCAGTGTCACTGAAAATTCAAACATATGATTTTAAAGGGGGAGTAGGAAATAATGGGAAAAGCAAAAGTGTGATACACATAAACTGCAATATTATAGGACCGCATTTGTGGCATTCAATAATAATTTGTGAAGAGTCAAGAAAAACTACCAAAAAATGGAATTTCTAAAATGCATAATTGGCTTCTCATGGGTTAAGATCTGCGAAAGAGGCAAAAGCAATGTTTCCGAGATAGTGGAATAAGTATCTCCAACCTGTGGAGAAAGCCTATGCTCCAACCCAGGTAGACAAATGTCGTCGAAGAAATAAAATAAAAGATTCTCAGTAGTTACAAATCTTATAAGACAGCATGTAGCACTACTGAGACTACTAGGAAACACAATAAAACTCCTAATGGGGACTCGAATCATTAAAAGAGTAAAAAAATCAGAAATTTCAGTGGAAAAAAAATCCTGACTTTTTCAGACAATTATCACAACTAGAGTAGAGGCATGCTAAGCATTTTGCACATACAAAAGCAAAATATAAAACTTCAACGACTAACAAGAGGTGACTTGCTGAAATAAGCACATCATAGCTTAATTGACCCATACAAATTTAATTAATAAAGATGGAAATCCATAACAATCAGGAATATACCTTATTCTTAAAGCTAAAAGCTTCTCTCCAATCAAAGAAAGGAACTTTGAAAATTCAAAGAAAATATCTTCTGCTAATTGTGGGGAAGAAGCAAAAATCTTCCTAGCAACATTATAAGCCCTTCTTCGAATATCCCAACTCAGATGGCACATAAAAAATATCATCAACTGTACATATTTAACAAATAACTAAGTCAACATAGCATGCCTACATAGGAACATGATGTACTACAATTTGCTAAGTTTTTACCTGTAACAGCAATCTGACTGAGAAGTTGGACAATGTTCTGCAGAAGAAAGAGATAAAACATAATCAAACATACAACTCATACAGGCATAAGTGACAGTAATCTTAATGGCATTATAGAGAGCTTACCGCTGTAAATGTTCCACTAGAAGCACTTCAAGAAGATCAATACATGCCATGCTATCGTCAATTGAAAGCTTTGCTGCCTGCAGAGAAACATTTCAGATACGTAGAATAAAACCTGGGTAATACTAACAACAAACTTTAGCAGAGTAATCACCATGGATATAGGCAGGAGAGAAGGTTCATTTTGTGATATCAATGACCATAATTTTTCCTTTACCAATGTTTCCTCTGGAGAAATAAAACAAATGAAAACAAACAGAACTTTCAGACAAAAGAAATCAAACAAACCCAAGCTACAGCACTAATTTGAAGTACATAAAGATTCCTCTAATACAAACCAGCTTTAATATCAACAGCAGCTATCTTCCCAACTATTAACAATGCATATATTCCATCTAAACGTTGCACTGCTTTGGTGAAGCCAGTTTTCACAAGTTGGACGAGAGGGCCAAACAAAGGTGACATCTAAAAAAATATTTAGTTCAAATGTAAGAAGACGAAATTTACATAGTATATATGAAACAAATTTGACAATATGTAGTGATCAGATAAAATGGCATGTCACCCTCAAGACAGAATCTGCATTTTTGCATATAGCATGCAGACTGCGAAGAAAACCCCTTCTTAAAGTTTCTTTCTCTTTAAGGCCAGAAACCAAAAAGGAAAGTAAACTCTCTTGAATCATATCTGGGGACCTAACTGCCCAAGAAGCTATAGCTGATAAGATAGCAATTTTAACATCCTCATTTCCTGCCAATTATGAGTTGAGTAATGAATCAGCACCAAGTATGATCAGTAAAAATATCAATAATAAGACCAAAGATGGAGAAATGGTAAAAAAGACAAATACAACAGTTGTGTTTGGTGCGCTGTCTAAAGTCATGTTTTTAGTTTGGAAAGAGGAAATTCATCGCATTACAAATAACATGCTGCATAATCATAGACCTTAGACACCTCTTTTTCGGCAAATTTATTGTTGCATAGTCATGTAAGGTTACTTAACTAAGAATATGCTCCGGCCTCATGGTGAACATTGCATGTGTCCTTTCACCTTGGAAAAGCTTCCTATAATAAATTTCAAAGGCATTGAATGCCAACACTCTGTAGCAATCACTAGCATTTCAGATCTAAGGTGTTCTCGGTTGTAGAGAAATGTTTGTATTATGCAAATATATGGAACGTCGTTCTGCATTTGTTAGCCTTTTTGTTCAGTAGTTTGTTTTTTGTTTTATGTATAAGAGGAATGTTATCCTGTGCCCCGATATGAATTTTTTTCTTTCCAGTCTAATAATATTTTCTGCTTCAAAAAAATTAATAAAAAGCGAAAGACCAATAGAATTAATAAACATGAAAAGAAACAATTGCATAATCAAAAGGAATATTGCAGTTATTTCTTACCATCTTCCTTGTAGTACAATAAAAGAAAGTCACGTATTGTGTTCGATAGACTGATGATGTATTTCCCATCTGGTGCATTAGATAATTCTTGTATCGCATTCACCATCCCAACTCTCTGGTATGGAAAAGCCAGCCTTCCTTCCGAACCTATTCATAAACACATACGGCCAAAATGTATAATAAAGGCATAATCAACACCATCAATCAAGATCTATGATAGCATGTGACTCCAAATACCCAAATCTGTAAAGGCCAACATAAAACAGGCATAGGGTTCTTTCATACCTTTAATAACAGCTTTAACAGCATTAAACATTGTGTCTAATGCATCTGGATTGCTAGATTTTTGGCTTAGGCTCTTGACCATAGCTAATGCTCCATCCCTTCTCCCTTCATCAGCATGCCGAGCTTGTGCTAATACTACTGAAAGAATTTCTGCAGCATACTTACTGAGATCAAGGTTAACAGACTTCAAAAGGATCCCAACAGACTCCAACACAATCTCTGGGTTGCGTTTTAGCATTTTAACAGAGGATGGTATCACAATATTTTGGAAATCATCATGTGACAATTGCAAATAAAGTGGACGAAATGCTTCAGTAAGACTCTTTGTTGGCTTTTCCTTTGCACTCAATATCGCAGTGACATATATATCAAGAAATGCTGGCTGTAAGGAGAGAAGATTAGCATTAGAACTCCAAGAGATGGGAATCGACCCAATTTAAACATAAACCAGGAAATTTAAGCATATACTACCTACAAAAGTTATAGATGAATCTCACCTTGAACTCTCCAAATGAAGAAGGAGATTGACTTGAGAACTCTAGTAACAATAACAATATATCTGGACTATCCTTGTACGGGATTCTTCCACTTTTCAGTTCTTCTATGTAGACTTTATAAATATCAGGTGACTGAAAAAAAGTGTAGACATCTAAGTTAACAGAATTTATTTTATGCATTGCATTTTAAAAGGAGGAAATAGAAGTGTAAATTCAAGTAACAATAATATCATTGTTGTCCATAAAATGATAAAATAATGAAGGTTGAGCTGAACCTGAGAAAACAAACTGAAAAACTTTTTCTTGCAAGCCCTACGCTCACGAAACGATCTTTGAAAAATTATATTAAGTAAAGATGCCTGTGCTGAAGCTACTCTAAACAAAGCATTCTTCGAAATAGCGGCAAATTGGCTTTTGCTCAAGAGGAGACATGACCAACTGAGAAGTCTATAGCAGCCGACATGTGATTGAAACTTCAATTGCTTCTCCATATTCTGAACAAGAGCTGCTGCGAAGGTTTTCATGAAAATAGTTTCACTTAAAGCTTTCACAATCACATCATCCACAGCTTTCCTTGATCTACGATCATCATAAATCGCAACCGTTCTAAATATTATATCTGTCAATAATGAAGCATGCTCCATAGACATTTCTGCACAAACGAAAATTGTGCTGTTCACATTTCTAAACTAAAAATCAAATACTTGCAGAAAATTACATACAGAAGGAATTGCTAATGCAAAATGACCGCAAAATCAACTATAAAGCACTTGCCAATTAAGAAGGTAAACTGTTATAGTGAGATGCAATTCACATTTCTAAAGTATAAATTAAACACAAGCAAAAATTTCATACATAAGGGATCACAATCGAAATCCCAATCCAACTACAAAAATCAACAGAAACGCAATCAATAATGAAACACTTGTTGTTTAAGCAGCTAAGCTATTAAAGTGAGATGCAGAAAATTAACTACAGAAGGAATCGAAATCATAATCAAATCTGAGTGCAAAAGAAATGCTGAAACAATTCATTAAAGAAGCTAAGCTATTACAGTGAGACACAATGATAGCAAAATGAAGTTTGAGAAGGAGCCACACTCGGAATTGCAATCTAGCTACAAAATCAACAAAACACATGTGGCATTTAAGAAGCTAAATTAATATGGTGAGAAGCAATGTCCATTACAAGCAGAAACCTAACTACAGAAGCAATCGGAATCTCGAACACAACATGACTACAGAATCATTGTAGAAACACTTTTGGTTTGAGAATATAAGCTATTATTGTGAAATGAAATGTTCATAAAAAATGGCATGATTCACATTTCTAAACTAGAAATTGAACACATGCAAGAAGAAGAAGAAAAGTTTGCCTCTAAAAAAACACTTAAACTATTATATGCAAAACAATTTAATTACATGCAGAAAATTAAGCACAGAAGGAATTCCAAACGTAATTGAAATCACAAACTGACAAAAAAGTCAACAATTAAACGGTTGCGTTTTAAAAGATAAAGTATTATAGTGAGATATCGCAATCAAAATCGTAAAATAACAAAAAAAACAATAAAATACTTGTCAATTAAGAAGCTGAGCTACTAAAACTAAAGTACAAAAACAGAATCAAAATTCCGATTCCACTCTGACTATAACAAAACACTTGTGGTTTAAGAATCTAAGGTATAGTAATAAAATTAAGTGAAGAAGTAACAGGAATCGAAATCAAAGGTAAGGAATTAAAGATGCAATTGAAATCGCAGTGTTAGTATAAAATGTAGAAGAGACCTGAAGATGAAGTGTTGAAGAACGACGGGATTTCGCGACGGAAAATGAGAAGCCGTTGATTGGTTGACGAAGTAGAAACCAACGGTTGTAATGATTCAAGCGCCATTGTGAAGATCGATCGGAATGAATGAAGCGAAAATGAAAAATGCAGAGACAGAGTGTGGCGAGTGAATGGTTAGGGTTTAGAGAGAGTGTGGGTGAGTTCGACAGTGGTGGGCTTAAGGCCCAATTATTGGTCCATTACTCCATACTTTTTGTTTCACTTAGCTGCTTCCAAAATAGACTGAATTGTAAAGATGAAGTTAGAATCATCTCAGTTGCAATAAGGTGTTGGTTTAATGGATTAATGTTCGGCTATACCCAAAATGACCAAAAGGTTATGGTTCGATTCCTGACAGCAACACTTGTTGGAGAGTCTCATATCCAAAAAGATTAGTCTGATACTCTTAGTAGTACCAAAAACAAAATCTCTAGTATCGATACGAAAAATGATATTTTTGCTTATAGTTTTAAAGATCAAAATATCATTTCATCACAAAGTATGAGGATATTTTGTTTTTTCACTGTACTTCTTCTCTAGTATTGAAGAGGATTTTGACTATGTAAATATGGCAATGGTAATTGATACTATTTATAATAGGAGAGGGAGAGACATGTGTATGATTTTGTTACTGATTGATATAATGTATGGTTAAGGTGGTATTTCATGGAGAAGAAACTAAAAGAGAGTGGTATAGAGGATTCAAATCCATGAATATTGTATGTATTTAATAATTGATTTAATGTGAAAATGAGTGATTCATTTTGGATTTCAGTTTTTCCTTTGAACAAGCCCTGTTTTATATGTATATATGATGAAACATTAAAAGAGGGTGGAATACTAATCTTAAACTAATCTATAACACCTACCACAATATTGTTATCAATGTCAATTCTCAAAATTCCCACAATATAGCTAATAGTGTCAATTCTTGAAATATCCACAATATGGCTACCCGTGCCAATTCTCTACCCACGATACTGACTATCAGTGTCAGTTCTCGAAATGCCCACAATTTGGCTACCTACCTGTGCCAATTCTTTACCCACAATACTGACTATTAGTGTCAGTTCTCGAAATCCCACTTTGGCTGTTTGTGCCAATTCTTAAGTGTCACGGAAAGAAAGGGGAAGAAGTTTGCCGGAAATGCATCGGCGAAAAATATGAAGGAGAAAGAAAAAGTTGAATGAAAACGCATTCAACTTGGGACAAGTTATAATGAGGGGTGAAAACCTTTATTTATAACATGAGATTTTTTTTATGTTCTCTCCAATGTGAGACTTGGGAGTTGTTTTTTCAAAACTCTTCTATGTGAGACTTGGGTGTTTTTTATATTTCACACCACCATGTTCCAACAATCCCTCACTTGAAATTAAAAAACGATTTCCGAGAATTTTTGTGGTATCAATAAGATTGTGCATGAACAAAGGTGTCATGCGACTTGAACCTTTGCATAGTGAGTAAGATCCAGATTTTACTAGAGTGACTCACAGTCTTGTACTCTATCTCCAACATCAAACCATACACAACCTTTTCAAAGATGTATTATGTAAAGCCTGTGCGTTAAAGATCATGCACGTCTATCCCAGTATAGTGAATGCTCTAGAAGTTTATGCCCCCAAATTTCATAGGAAGTGGCCTCCACTTCCACATTCACATAGGTGTGCCTATCAAGAGTACTCTTGTAGCCTATGTACTCCACTCTAATTGGAATATAGATCTCATTAAGAGTATAACTCATTCTTACATATGCTGCAGGAATCATGCTTATCATAATTTTATAGCATGTTCATTCTCATATCACTTCACAACTTGTTATTACTCATTGAACCTATTTCTTGGGATCTCCAGTCAGTTAGGTCGGGTTACCATTATGAGTGATCCTCATTCTAAGGACAAGAGTCACATACTCTTAGAAGTATTATAGACTTTCTATCTAGCTAGTCCTTTCGTCAAACGATTTGCTAAGTTATTCTTAGTGCGTACATGATCCACTCTAACAGCTCTTGTAGAGAGTAACTCTCTAATGGTGTGGTGCTTACGACAAATTTGTCGTTTCTTACCGTTATAAAAGTGGTTCTCAATTTTTGCAACAGCCGCAGTACTATCACAATGGATCAACACAGCTGGAATCGGTTTTTCCCATAGAGAATCTCTACAAGCAAGCTTCTCAACCAACTTGCTTCTTCACTAGCTATTGATAGTGCTATCATCTCAGCTTCCATAGTGGATTGAGTCAAAATAGTTTGTTTCTTTGACTTCTAAGAAATAGCCCCACCAGCTATGCTAAATATATAGCCATTGGTTGCTTTGGAATCATATGAAAGAGTATTCCAATCAGCATCATTGAATCCTTCTAGGACAACTGGAAACCTTCTGTAGTATAATCAAATATTCATTATTTTCTTAAGATATCTCATTACCCTTTCTATAACATGTCAATGCTCCATACTAGGTCTACTGGTAAACCTGCATAATAATCCCACAACATAAGCAATGGCGGGTCTAGTGCAATTAGCATACTTAGCTTGTCTTACACCTTCACCAGTGTTCTTAAAAAGTTTTATACTTGGATCATATGGTGTGCTAGCAGGTTTACAGTCAAAGAATTTATGTTTCTTTAGGATCTTTTCCACATAGTGAGATTGACCTAAAGAAATTCCTTCTTTTGACCTAGTAATTTTTATACTAAGGATTACACTTGCCTCTCCAATGTGTTTCATATCAAAGTTGTTACTCAATAATGATTTCACATTATTCACAACATGAATGTTGGAACCAAATATGNATAGACACATATGATAGTGTAAATGTCATTTTTTGATTTATAATAAATGCATTTGTCACTTTCATTCACATTAAACTCATTCGAGACCATTAAGTCGTTAAACTTTTCATGCCACTGTTTAGGTGCTTGCTTAAGACCATACAACGACTTATCTAAGTTGCAGACTTTATTTTCTTGCCCATGTATTACAAAACCTTTAGGTTATTCCATATAGATTTCTTCTTCCAAATCACCATTCAAAAAGGCAGTCTTAACATCCATTTGATGTACTGATAAATTATATATCACAATGATCGATATTAGTACTCTAATGGATGTTATTCTAGTAACTAGTGAAAATGTGTCGAAGAAATCTACATTTTTTCTTTGCCTGAAAACCTTAGCTACAAGGCGAGCCTTGTATTTATCCACTGTGACATCAGGTTTCAGTTTTTTTTTCAATACCCACTTACAACCAATAGGTTTGCAGCCAGGAGGCAAGTCAACTAAATGTCCGGTCTTGTTAAACTGTAGAGATCCATCTCATAATTTACGGCTTCTTGCCACAAATCAGCATCCAAAGAAGTCAAGGCTTCTTGGAGTGTTGATGGATCTTCTTCCAATGTATACACCATATAATCAAGTCCATATTCTCTAGCAGTCCTTGCTCTCTTACTTCTTCTAGGTTCTATTTCTAACTCATCGTTATTAAGATTATTGCTAATCACAAGAATGTGACTAGTTGTTGTGCCCCCACTATTCCTCAATTTAAAAGGGAATTTCATTTCATTGAAGTCAATATCATTAGACTCAATGATCATTTTTGCGTTAAGGTCATAAAAACTATACGCTTTGTTCTTTATAACATACCCAATGAATACACCTTCATAGGCTCAACTTGCGAGTTTAACCCTCTTGGGGTCTAGTATCCGGACATAAGCCAGATAACCCCAAGTTCTCAAATAAGACAAGTTTGGTTGTCTATTCTTAATAATTTCATATGGGGAAATTTTGCTTTTAGTCTTGGGGACTCTATTTAGCACATAACATACAATTAATAAAATTTTACCCCACCAAGAGGGTGCTGCACCAGAACTTAACATAATAGCTACAACTAATTCAGTTAAACTTCTATTCTTTCTTTCAGCTTTACCATTCATTTCAGGTGAATATGGTGCATTCGTTTCATGAATAATGTCATTTAATTTATAAAAATCATTAAACATGTTAGAGTCATACTCAGTGCCTCTATCGCTTCTAAGTTTCTTTATTTTCTTGTTGAGTTGATTTTCAATTTCAGTTACATATAACTTAAATATGTCAAGTGCTTCACTTTTATTTTTCATAAGATATACATAAGTAAAGTTAGAACAATCATCAATAAAAGTGATAAAATAACGTTTGCCATTTCTAGTTAACATTCCATCTAATTCACATATGTATGAGTGTATTAAATCTAAAGGCTCAGATTCTCGCATAACTAATTTTTGATGTTTTTTTGACATTTTTGCTTGACTGCATGATTCACAAATTTCAAAATTATTTTTAGATAACTTTGGAATTAAACCTAAGCTACTCAAATTTGAAATTCCACGTTTATTAATATGACAAAGTCTAGAATGCCAAATATTAAAATCACACAACATGTAAACAGAATCAGAAATTTTATTAATAGAAACATCAACATTTAATTTAAACATGTCATCAGTGGTGTACCCTTTCCCAAAAAATACCTCATTCCTAGTAAGAGTATACAAGTATGCTCCTATGGTCGGGTGAAACCAGCCTTATTAAGAAGAAAACCAGAAACTAGATTCTTCCTCATCTCTGGAGTGTGCATCACATCTTTAAGGATCAGAGTCTTCTCATATGTAAACTTCAGCTCCACATCACCAGTTCCAGCAACAATAGTGGTGTGGGAGTCACCCAACGACACCTTCTTATCATCAGCATCTGTGTATGTTTTGAATATAGCAATGTCATAGTAGACATGACGAGATGCGTCAGTATCTACCCACCACCCATCAGTTCCTCCAACCATAGTTACCTTAGATAATACAGCCATAAATGGTTCATCAACCATGTTGGCCTGTGGAGGACCATCCATAGGTTTATTTCTGCACTTGCGTGCCATATGACCCGACTTCCCACATTTGAAGCAAATGAACAGGTTGCCAGAGTCATTCTTAGCGGGTGGCTTAGCATATTGGACCTTTTTGGGGTTACAATTCTTGTTTCGACTGATGTTCTTAGCCTTATTTCCACTACGGTTGTGATTCTTGAAGTTAGTGTCACAAGGCTTCAGAACCACACCTGAGAATTTCTTCTTAGGGCTATTGTTGGAGACAATCAACACCTCATCTTTCTGATCTTGCTTATGAGTCTCTTCTTCAATACAAAGACGAGTGATCAGAGATTCCAAAGAGATTTCTTTGGTCTTATGCCTCAGAAGGATTTTGAGGTCCTTCCAACTAGGAGGCAACTTATCAATTATGACAGTCACTTGAAATTACTCATCTAAGGGCATACCATCAAAAATAATCTCATGATCAATTTTCTGAATCTCGTGGGACTGAGACTCTACTGATTTATCATCAGTCATTTGATAATTGAGGTAGCGGCTAACAACATATTTCTTAGTCTTAGCTTCCTCAGTATCATATTTTTTCTCAAGTGCATACCAAATTAATTCATTCCAGAGAGCTATTTCAATAGTCAGTTTATCTCTTTCCTCTTTTTCAGCCTCATCCGACACCACTTGGATGTCAGTTTTCAAAACGTGGGCAACCTTTCTCCTAGTGTGGAAAAATTCCATCTTATGTTGCCAACGTTTGAAATTTGTTCCGTCAAACCGAAATGGTTTGTTCAGGTCATAGTTGTTTGGTCCAGTAATATTATATACGAATATCATTGCAGTCAAAACGTCTTAAAATTGTTGGTACCGTAACTTGCAAAAATTATAAATGGCACAAAATAATACTTACTGGCTGAGTCACGACCATGTTGCTCTCTTTAAGATGTTTTGTGGTACCGCCCAAAATGTGCAAGCAGTCTATCAACCACACCGTCCCCAAGATAAAATAGCCCAAATCTCTATTATCGAATTTTTACTGCACTGTAAGAACCAATCTCGAATACACCCACCACAATATGGCTACCAATGCCAATTCTCAAAATTCCCACGATATGGCTAATAGTGTCAATTCTCAAAATAACCATAATATGACTACTCATGGCAATTCTCTTCCCACGATACTAACTACTAGTGTCAATTCTCGAAATGCCCACGATTTGGCTACCCATGCCAATTCTTTATCCACAACACTGACTACCAATGTCAGTTCTCGAAATCCCACTTTGACTGTTTGTGTCAATTCTTAAGTGCCACCAAAAGAAAGGGGGAGAACTTTGCCGGAAATGCATCAACGAAAAATATGAGGGGGAAAGAAAAAGTTGAATGAAAACACATTCAACTTATGGCAAGTTATAATGAGGGGAGAAAACATTTATTTATAACATGATTTTTTTTTCATGTTCCAACATATTCCGATGTGAGATTTATATGACATTCCCCTCTTTAATTATAGTATTTGTAAAAGAGGAATTTCACTTTGAAGCATCCCTTTAAACATGTCATGTTGTAAAGGTAGAAGGGAATGATTTGGACAAACATTATCAAAAGCCATCTTCCTGACCAAAAAATGTTAGGAATTTTGGGCCACACATGGAATGTTTAAATGTGTTCAAGGTCATTATTTTAAGTAGTCAAATTAAAGTGATCTAATTCAAATAAAGTATATGGCTATAGACATAATTGTCATGAAAATTAGTGTATAGATACCTAAAGTCTTATTTCTACTTTTATGATAGGCAAAATTAGAAATAAGAAATAAAGTAGCATCACTCTCTATGGAAGGGTATGCACTTCTAATAAATAAGGGGTTATGGTCCCCGATTGTAAATAACAACAATACACCAACAACATGAACCACAACATCAAAGTTCGTTCTCTTCATCTCATTAGAGGAGAAATTAAAGTTAAGGATGATTTACAATTGGAAACCTAAAAGAACCATATGTTCTACTATGAACATGCATTTGACACAAAGATAAAGGAGGACATGAAGTTGGTGGATACATGATGAAGGAATGTAATAAAGTGCATTCACCATATTCTTTAAGAATACATTAAGGTATGTTTCTGCTAGAGTTTCTATATATTTATTTTTGATGATTTGACATGAAAGATCTTGGTCATATATGATGATATAATGTTCATCGCCTTTAGTATGTATTATGTATGTTTAAAGTATAAAATCTCGCACTATTTATTAAAGATTTTTCCTACAGAAAATACTCAACTCCTCATGAGTTGTGAAACTATTTTTGGTCTATGACTCAATACCAATATCCTTATCCTTTGTGGAATTGTAACTTGCCAGTGTCTTTACCATTTAGCTTGAGAAAATAAAAAATAGGTGAACGTGGAAATAAGGCAAAACTCCATCATTACTTTTCTCTCCTGAATCAGTTGGTTATGACATTTGCTTAATATATTTATTTGAGTACTTGTCTTTGATTGTGATTAGCTATTAGATCACGAATCATCTAAACTGTTAGAGGCTTCAATTTAACTCTTTAAAAAGAGATATTATAAATAATAATCATGTAAACTTTGTAAGTGTTTTAAGCTATGAGTGGTAATGGTGAATACAACCAATTCATAAACTTGGATGAAAGTCAAATGTGAATGAAGCACAAAAAGTGCAGCTGCATACAAATTAAAGGTGGAATGAAATGTAAAATCAATGGCAAATATTTAAATTGTCATTGTCATCATTATTATCTTAAATGGTTCCTCATATATAAAGCACAGAACTTCTAGCAAATAGATAGACAAGAAATTTCCCCTAACATAATTGAACAACTAAATACACAATAAAACCCAAAATTCCTAATGCAGTCTGAAAATTTAATACCAACCAAACTGCATTTAGCAATATTTATATTAAGGGCAGAAAAAACCTCAAAGCCCTGGATCAAAGTAAGAACACAATTGAAAGAAATAATTGTAATCCACATGAAGAACAATTGTGCCATCTAGTTTAACAGCTATAATAAATCTCTGGACTTCGTCAATTGCCGCAATAAACTAATGTCATTGTTGTATAATCTAACAAATGTTTCTAGAGTGGAGCATGTACATATGTACATAACCTTATATCAAAATCAAACTTGTTTAAATAGTTATTCCTTTTAACAAACATGCAGTTGATCATTAGTATTAATTTTAGTAAGGGTTTGTTTGGGAGTTGAAATTTGGAGGGGAATGAAGTGAAAGGGAAGGCTTGAGAGTCATCTCACAAGTGTATTTCATGGCTCTCAAGCCTTCTCTTTCCCTTCCTTCCCCTCCAAAATTCAACTCCCAAACAAACCCTAAGGATATAAGGAACGAACAATATCATAATGTTCTATCATAAATGCATGTTCATTGACAAAACGTTAATCTTTAAGTCTTTTTTAATCGGTTCATTTATAAATTTTTTGGTCTCCCTCAATCATTTCTATAATACATGCTAAAAAGCTCTTCACAAAAACTAAATTGACATTTTGAAGGAACTTTAATACTTAATACTTCTGGATGCTTGAAATAAAATATTTAAGCAAATTCTGATTATCGAATATTGGAATTAATGAGAGAAGTCAATATTGTATATTATGTCCAATTAGATATAGGCATTAGGCTTATTGTATATTTTGAAAATCCTAGTAGAAGTGGCTGAGTCTAATATCTAATGGAGTGAAATAGGAAAATGTGATTGATTTGTGTGAATTTTATCAATTCCCATGGTTGAGTCGTGAAGGAGAATTGCAAGTAGAGAAAGAAAAGAAAATAAGAGTGATGCAACGAAATAATGAACTGAATAACCTCTTGAATAGCCTTTGTTAGCCTTTTATAGTCAAATAAGAGTTAGTCAAATATAGTAACTTCCAAGCAATCTACGATATGAACTTGGGTCTTGTAATGGAGAACCAATTTTTGAGTGAAGCTTGGTGTTGTAGTCCATGGGGGTTGAGAGTGGTTTGGCAGTCAACATACCTATTTCATAGAGGAGATCTAAGACATTGTTTTGATATAGAGCAAATATCTTAGATGATCTAGCAATTTCCATGTCGAGGAAGAATTTTAAATTTCCTAGGTCCTTAATGCTCAATTTGGTGTTAAGTATGTGTTTGGTAGCTTGAATTTCAGTAAGATTATTTCCGATTAAAACAAGGTCATCAATATAAATGGGGATGGTTGTGAAATTAAAACAATTTTTTTAATAAATAGAGAGTGGTCAGTATTGGAGTTATGGAATCCAAGGCTGATTAAAACTTTGGTGAGTTTGTCATGTTATTGTCTATTGGTATGTTTAAGGCCATAGATAGATTTGTGGAGTTTGCAAACTAGGAAAATATTAGGAACAAGAAGGTCAGGTGGAATTCTCATATAAAATTCTTCATTTAAATCATCATGAAGGAATGTTGTATTGACATCCAATTGGTGCAGGTGCCAATTGTGGATGGAGTCAGGGATAAAACTCTAATTGTGGCCATTTTTATTATAGGACTAAAATTTTCTAGGTAATCTATGCATTTTGTTTGTGTGTAACCCTTAGCCACTAATCTAGCTTTGAATCTCTCTATAGAACTATCAGGTTTGTATTTGATCTTAAAGATTCATTTGCAGCCAAAGGCCCTTTTGTGTTCAGGAAGTGTGGTAACAGTCCAGGTGTTGTTATTTTGAAGGGAGGCGAGTTTAGAGTTGATGGCTTATTCTTTGTAGGAATAAGGTGTTTTAGTTGAAAATATGGCCAAGGAGTAATGTTTTTGGGCAGGTGATATAGATTGGTAGCTAATAAAGTTAGAGATAGGATATTTGATCTGGGAGGTAGTGGGTAGTGTGGAATAGGTGGCTAAGTTATAATGGTAATCTTTTTAAGTAGGAGGGTGGCTTGGAGATCCTAGATGAGTG
>NC_032025.1:20109846-20222995 GCF_001865875.1 Lupinus angustifolius
TTCTTTTATCTTGAATATCATATAGTAAATTATACTTTGAAATTATATATCTTACTATGTTCAAATTGGGGTGTTACATCATCTAGAAATATATGATAATTAGGTTCATGCATTTATATACATTGATTTTATGCATTAAATGTATTATATTTTGGAAATCATGTATTGCATGAGCATATATCATATAAGTAGTTTACCATTTAATCATTTATTAAAAATACACTGGTTAATCGATTAACCTCATGGCTTAATCGATTAACGTGAGTGTTTTTCTGTTGTTTCAACAACATAACTGAAAAACTGTTTTTAAGAGCCAAATTCTGTTTTGTGTAAATACTGGCTAAATTGCATAAACAAAGGTAGAAGAAAAAAAAAGAGAAACACATAGAGAAAAGATATAGATCATCATTGTTAGAATCTATTAGAGAGTGTTGAATTAGATCATGTTAAGGCTTTAGTTTTCATATTCATATTGCATGATTCTTTGAAAAGCCTTCTTGCATCATTCTTGTGTTTCTTGAAAAGAAAAAGATAGTTCTTTAAAGATTGCATATTTTCAGAATCCTCATGCATGAACATTCATATTAGACTAGGACGTCTTGTGAGTTCTTGCTTAGGTTTTAGGCTTTGTTCTTTATTGTAATATCCGAGTATTAAGTACTCATTCATAACTCAAAGCATTGTTATTCAAGGATTGGGAAAATCATAGCTGCGGTTAGGTAAGGTGTTCTTCACACAAAGACTTGGAGGTCTTGGGATAAAAGGCGATACCTTAGCTGGGGCCGAATCGAGTAGGAAAGGTTTTCTTGGTAGACGGTTTTGGGAAAGGTCAAACCAAGGGTGACGAAGTTCTTTGGGTTCCAAGAAATGAGCGTTCGAGTCTTGTATTTGGAAGCGTGTATGTAACATACATTGTGTTCTATAGTGAAGAAGAAAAATCTCCCAAATCAGAGGGGGGGAGTGGATGTAGTTTTGCAATGGACAGCAAAACGAACTAGGATAAAATCGCTGCACAATCTTTTCTATCCCTTTCTCTTTTATATTTCAAGATGTTTTAATGCGTGTTTGGAGCTAATATTTTTCATACTTGTTCCTTGCTATGTTCTTGTTAATCTTGCACAAAAGTATCTGTTGTATATCTGTTTGTGTGTTTGTTAATAACCGTGCAAGTTGAAGTTTTGATCATTCTGTTTCTGTTACTGGTTAATCGATTATGAACAGTGCTTAATCGATTAACTGGACATTTTTCAGCAAGTGTGTAAAAACCCAAAAAGTGGAACTTGAGCTCCGCCACACCTATTCAACCCCCCTTCTAAGTGTATTCTGCCACTGATACCTAACAATGTCGTGTAAGTTAAGATGATAAACTAAGAGGGGTTAAATTAGTTTTTCTACACTTAATACATATTTTTGTAATTTACGAAAAGTATAAGATTAGAGGTGTAACGGAACAATATTATATGCAAAAATCAAGCATAAAAATATAAAAGAGTATAAGGAAATGTTATGCAAAAATCGAGCATAGAAATATAAGCACATAAATCAAGCACCAACATTTATCCAGGTTCACGAAGGCTACGTCTAGTCCTCTTATAATCACAAGAAATTGTTACTATGACAAAATGTCATTTGTTACAAATCTCACGTGATACTTTGTCTCTAATTACACTCACCAAATCTTACTAATTAGAAGTACACCACTTCTAAATATCACATTTTCCCCTTTCACCATACCCTTTGGTGAAATATACAGAAAATGATATATGAAGTGCTTTTCTCTAGGGCATAGGATTGCTAAGATAATTTAAGTCCAGATAACTCGATTTGACGATTGTAGTTAATAAATTTGCAATTATTCTTTCACATGTTAGGAATTCATTGGCCTATACGAAAGAAAAACATCCAAGTCAACGAGATCAACAGACAATAAAAGTCGACAAAGATTGGCATATATCTCCGAGGTGACAGGGAATGATGATCAAACAATGCCCAGTCATTGGCTTATGATAAGCCTATGCAATGTCGCACCCGTGAGAGTTGGGTAAAGGTTGATGGTGCTAAATTTCACTTCAATACGGTGTCCAATGCTTGGCAATGATGTGGCGTGATACACGTTCAGATTGGTGCAACTTTGGGATAGTGAAACGTGTCCCAAAGTGTTACTAAAAGTCTTCGACTGTAGGCCAATTGCACAAGACGAAGATTTTTTGTGTATATCTTCTCTCCTATTTATTTGTTTGCTCTTTTCAAAGTGCTTTATCTTACCTTTTCTTTCTTTTAGATGTATTTTCTAACTTGCTATGTGTTTTTTGCTATAACCATTACCACCTATTTCTATTCTTAATTTGTAACATTTTTATTAATTATGAATTTTATTAGACAAAACTTAAATGTCATTTAATAATTTTAAAATTTGAAAAAAAAAATTTGGTAATTAATTGGCCATAAATTAAGAATAATTTTTTTTGAAGGGAAATAACATTGTTTCCAGGACATCTAAAAATGTGTTTTTTGTGCTGGAATTAATTTTTTCAAATCTTATTTATGAAAATTCTATTGTTGGGTAAAAATATTTTATTTAGCTTAAAAAATTACTAGAGTATCCTCTTTGGACTTTAAAATCCCAAAAATCATCATAATACCCATAAATCCATAAAAAATCATTTGACTCTACAAAATTATTCAAATGACCAGAATGCCCCTTTTGTAAAAAGACAAAATGAGTGTTCACAAAAACAAAACTTTGTTAATAATCTAAAATGAATACTTTTTGGTTAATTATTGAGCCTAAAATTATTTTACTAGACACACAAAATCAAATGGTTAGTAAAGTTTACTGAAGTAAAGTAATATAGGTTTCAAGCCATTTTGAAACACATATCTATTTACTATATAATAAAAAATCTCATTATGCTATTCCTATTGGACACGTCATCTCCTCATGTTAAATTTTCCCGCCTAAAAATACTCACATAAACTATAAAACATGGTAACACACCATATGATAGTCCCCTTACACTCCCATCACTACACATGCCTTTCATTTCATTCTCTTTCTCTTCATTTCGTTTCACTACCCCTTCCTTTCTTAACCCTTAATTCACATTCATTTATTTCTTTTCATTTTTGTGGATCCATCGCTAATGTGTTTGTTCATTGTGGAGCATGTGTGTAGAATAATGTTTTAAATCTCTCCTATTATCACTTTTTTTCATTGTTTAGGTTGATGTTTAACAAATCCATTTTTTAATGATTTTTCACTATATTTTAATGGATATGTCACTAATGTGTTGGTTCATTTGGAATATGTGTAGATTAATGTTCTAAATCTTTCCTACCATTGTCATTTTTTCATTGTTTATGTTGTTGTTTAAGAAACCCATTTTTTCTGATTTTTTACTACCTTTTTATGTTTATTCTTTAACTTTTTTCCATTGTTTATAAACATATCTTTATATGAAATGCACTAATTGAATTTTGTTTATAATGATTTTGCTTTGAATAGACAATATGATACAATCATTTATCTCTGGATGATGTAGGGAGCTTTGTAGGGTTTTTTTTCTAATTTTGTTGTCCAAACACTTTGCAGGTTCCTTGAAATTGCTAATAATTTAGTACTTGTCTACTCATTAATCCAAGGTTTGTGTTATGTTGTAACTTGTAAGTATGGTTAAGGGAACTGAACTCTTCAGCAAGCCTTTGGCATTAGATTTAACATTGAGTATATTACATTTATCTCAATTTTTCAAAGTTACATAAAAAGTATAATACATGTTCCTACTATTATTTTTTTAATTATATGCAAATGAGACTAGAAATAAATGATCATTTATTACTAAAATTTCAAATAATTTATTACTAAAATATAGTACTTCATTGGTATAATATAATTACGACGTTCCAATTTCAATGTCATTTATTACTAAAATTTCATTTTCATCTATTAAACTAACAAGTTACCCGTGCGAATGAACGGGGCAGTATTGTTTTACCATATGATTAAGAACATATATATTATATTTATATTGCTTTTTTAAGCATAAGGAAGAACTTCAAAAAAAATTTATTTTAAAATTGATATATCCTTCAAAATTCAATGTCTTTCATTGTTCAACCTGTCAAATATTAAATATATACAATATCATAGTGTGGAAAAACTTGATTTTATGATCCGGAAGACCAAAAATTGTAAATGTATTTAAAAATTGATGAGTTAATAGGTTGAAATTTGGCCTCATTAGTATTACACATATCAATAGAATCAGAACTATTGTACTCATTTTCATCACCTAGTAATATTAAGTATAAAAATATTTGCTTCAACTTAATAACTAATTGAATTGAATTATAAATATTTTTACTTGGAATTAAACTAAAAGAAATAATTTTTTTATTCAACAATTTCAATAGTTGATGCAAGTATTGTCTTGGTTATAAAAACTCTTCATTTTCTTAACGATCTTGTACATTTAGATAAGTACTTTGAGCTATGACATCTATTATGGGTTATCAAAATTAACAAATGTATATGTCATTAGGTAGGAAATGACGTAAATTTGAGAATTGTAAAGAAAAAAGAAATAATATAATTTAACTAATACAGACCAATGTTATTATATTTTTTGTGCTAGCGATTATGTATAATTACAATAGTTTATTATAATATTTTAAAATTGTATCTTTATCTTGATTATATGTCTTTTTTTTAAAGCAAAAGTGACAAAGCACCCCACAAACTATATTGAATAAGATTGATTACAAGGAGATTACATAGAAATGAATCTATAGTTAGGCAATCCAAACTTGTTTCTATAGAAGTCATTTGAAACAAAGCTTGGAATGTCTTCCATAAAGAGAAAATCTTAGAAGAAATACCAAAGTTAGCAAGTTTATCACCATAAGAGTTCCCTTCCCTATAAATGAGATATAGAGAAATTCATAGAAGAGATTATATTGCATCATCTAATCCATCTATTACAAAGCTTCCAAGGAACCATGCCTTTTCATTTGAAGATATCCACCACCAAAGATGAATCACACTCTAACCAAAGGGAGTTCCAACCTTGTTTTTTAGTAAATTCAATTGGCAACTTAGCTATATTAAGTTCAGCAAATAAATGATCATGCACCCCAAAGTAATCAGCAATGCAAAGTAGAAAGTCTCCTTAGGAATTTCTAAAAATTGCACCCCCTCCTGATTGACCAGGGATTCCTTTAGCAGCTACATCATAGTTGATTTTCACAGTATTCCAAGAAGGAGGGAGCCACATGATTGAAGGAGCAGTTTTATGTGTCTTCATCCATACAAATTTTATACAATAATATTTGAATGATCTGCAAGAAATGATAGATGACACATAAAATGATTAAATGATATTAATTGAGAATATTTTAAGATCTATTTAAATGTGCAATTACTATATATTTCATTTACTATATTTTAAATATGATTTCAAAGTTTCCTAACAACTTTAATACATAATTCTAAAGTAGAAACTAAATCATCATAATTAATGCCCCCCAATTCCTTAATTATAAGAAAGGAAACATTTATGAATTATCAACTTTTCTTCTAATTAATATTAAAAATAATTATTTTTATGAAATAAATTAAATATCAACGGATCTCCTTATTAATTCTAATATCATAATTCACTCTATTAATAGTAAGATTGGATTTCTGATATTAAAGTTTTTAAAAATAATTAAATGAGAATGCTTTAAAATTTATTTAAATAATTAGTATTAAAAAATTTATTTTTAAGAAATAAAATGTCTATCATTTTTATGGCAGACAAAATAACAACAGATTTCCTTATTAATTGTAATATGATTTCACATTCTTTCAATTAATAATAAAATTAGATTCCTACAATTTAAGTTTTAAGATATATTTAAATGCGTAATTACTCCATATTCGATTTACTATTTGTAAAATATTTTTTTAAAGTTTAATAACAATTTTAAAATATAATTTTAAAGTAGAAACAAAATCATCGTTATTTTTATTTTTGATTGGCAATTGTTAGTATGTTAGTATTTGTTGTGGGCGATAATTGAACCTTAAATCTCCTTCGCTCCACCCCTAACCATAAAACCATCTTGTAACTTATTTTATATTTTTTTAAATTTGCTATGAGTGAGACTCGAAACCGCAACCTCATCGACTTCATTCCTTAAACTCTTTCACCTCAACCAGCAGATCATCTTACAACTCCTAAATATTGTTATTATTGCTCCAAATTCCTTAATTCGTTATTAATGCCCCAAATTTCTTAATTCTAGGAACGTAACAGAACTATCTACATTTCTTCTAATTAATATTAAAAATTGTTATTTTTATGAAATGAATTCATTGTCTATCGTTTTTATATCAAACAAAATATCTACAGATTTTCTGTTATTAATAAGATTGGATTTCTAATATTTATGTTTAAAAATGATTAAATGATATTAATTGATAAAGTTTAAAGATTTATTTAAATGTGTAATTACAACATATTCCATTTAATGTATTTAAAATATTTTGAAAAATTTCATAACAACTTTAATACATAATTTTAAAGTAAAAACTACATCATAATTAATTGATGGATATAACGAATGATTTAAATTATATTACATTATAATTTATAATAACTATTATTTCTGATATGTTTTGATTTATGTTGGTAATTGATTCTTTCTATTTTGTAACTGATCCGTAAATTTATATTTTATTTCTGTAACTCATAAAATTCAAACGATTCTATTTCTTCATGAGTTTTGAATCATATGTCATTTATTTATGATGTTCAAACAAAATAAAACATAAATGAAATTAATTATTATTGCACAAATTTATTAGTTACAATTCTAAAAAATTATCTACATAATCAGCATGGCCCAAAATTTGGAAATTATAAATAATTTAAACAAAATATAAATGAAACCAATTGGTTATCACAATCAAAATTTATTAGTTATAATTCTACAAATTTATCTCCATAATCAGGATTGCTTAAATTTTGGAAATCATAAATAAATTAAAAATATATATAAATCAAATAAAAATAAAGACATTATTCTTCTTCATATATGAGAATGCTAAAAATCGAGAAACAAAGAATAAATGCATTATATTGTATTGTTGACAACCCAAACAATACAAATTTCTAATCAAACAATTAAATAAGGTAATGAGGTTGAAGTAAAATTTCTAAGAGCACAGATATTGAGCCAAAATGATTATGTTTTTTTTATAAACTACATCGCAAATATATTAATGATGAAACATGAAAAAAGGACCTTACAATGAAGTGAACCTATAGTTTGGAAGACCCATCCTATTTCTAGAAAAGTCTTCCAAAAGAAAGTTAGGAACAACGTTCCACCAACTAAAAATCTTATGATGAAGACCATAATTGACAAGTTTATCCGCACAACTATTCCCCTCCCTGTAAACATGTGTTACAATACAATCCATAGAAAATAATAACCATATATATATATATATATATATATATATTAAAAAATAACCATTTATGCTGAAAATAATGATGAAGCAAAAAATGAAGGTACCAATAACTAACCATGATCTTTACCTTATTTTAGAGGAGGATACACTCTAGGTGTTTCTGAAACATGCAAAGCCAAAAATAAAATAGTGATCCTTTGAATAAAAAAGTGTACGAGTAAAATAAGAGATGTAGATAGAGAAAATTAACTTGTAGAGATGCTTCAGAGGAGAATCAAACTATAAATAAAGAGAGAAAATGATAATAGTGAGATAAGATGATGAGATAAATATATTAATAAAAAATAAATAGACAAATAAATGCAATATTGTAAGTGAATGTATATATAATGGAGATTGGATACATATCAAAGGTTTTGAAAGTTTGATCTTCCTTGAAGAATGTACCTTTGCTTAACAGACACATACTAAAGAAGAGAATTGCTGGAAGAATATATCTAAAATATAATGAAATCAGTGAGAATACATACATAAAATAAGGAAATCAATGAAAAATTAAACAAAAAAAATCAATGATAAAATAAGAACAGTTCTACAAAATAAACCAAAAATAAATGAAAAATGTACTTAAATATCATATCTACAAAATAAATAAATAAAATGCACTTTAAAGAGGATGATTGAAAGAGAAAAAAACGGCGATAATGAAATGAAATGGAATGAAACTGAAGAAAAAGAAGATTGTTGAGAGAAAAAGAATGTCGGAAAAGAAAGAGATAGTCATAGACCTCAATAACAATTCAAATTCAATTTAAGATGTAGTCATAAAAAATGCAATAATTATTTATTAAATTATTACTATTGTCAAGAAAAGACAAATATAGTGTGAATATACATAGATTACCATAGAACCATTTAAAAGGCAAAAAAAATGAAGGAGGAGATGGCATGTGAGAATTGATGAGATGATGAGAGTTTATTTTGTTATATATTAAATATAATATTATTTTTGAAAATGTCATACTAATCATTAAACCTGTATTTATTTTGAACAAATCTAAGTAATTATTACAATGTCCCCTTTCATATATTTTTTTGTACTACCAAGGGTATCTCCACACCTTTTTGGGTAAGGAACTAATCCATTTCGGGGTTCGTGGTTGCCTCTCTCAACAAGTGTCGCTCTCATGAATCGAACTCTCAACCTTGGAGATCCAGTGGAGGCTTACACCACTAGGAAATAATAATCCAATTATATTAACAACTAATAAGAAATAATATCCTAGAAAAAATTATAAACATGTTACATTAAGAAATAATCAGAAGTAATATCACAAAATTTAACATCTTAATTAACTAGCATTTCGTAATGAAACAATTTTCACATCTTAATTAATTATTTTCATCTTTAAAACATCTTACTTTACTAATATTCTAGTTCTCAAAGGGGAGAAATTAAAATATTTATTGCTTTAATTATCATTTTTGAATTAAAACCATTATTGATTTAAAATATCATTGTTTAAATTCTCACTCAAAAGTTTTCATTTTACATGGCTGATTAAACGTTCAATTAATTGTTTTAAGGTAATAGCATTTTTCCATATACTTTTCTACATAGATAATGTAGGAAAGTCACTAAAATTACTTTATAGTTACTATTGTGACAATATTTGTATAAAATATTCTTGCATGATAACGAGTTCTTAGTTATCAATTAATTATATATTAACCTGATAATGTGAACTAAATGCATAAGATTGAAAATATTTTAAGCATATACATGATTGTATTGATTTCATTATAAATTAATGTTTGACTAATGAATACATGTTTATTCTGTATCAGATTGGTGATGAACTTATGGATTTTATAATTGTGTTTGATAATACAGAAAATGTGAAAACATTTTGCACATAATAGATATAGACGTCAAGTGGAGATTGAATGGTTACAACAAAAAACACATACAATGAAATTAGTTCACAATGTTTGTGTTTCTATATATTTTATTTTATCAAATTATTACACGATATTAGTAATATATATATATATATATATATATATATATTTATATTTATCTTTTATAATATTGATACTTACCTACTTCTAAAAAATGCATCAAAATCAACATATCTCATGTGAATGTAGGAATAACATGTGCGTTCTAAGTCATGATAATGCACGAGTAACATGCGCGTTCTTAACCATAGGAATGCACGGTAACATGTGCGTTCTTAACTATGTGAATGCACGAATAACATGTGTATTCTTAATCATACAAATTCACGGGTAACATGTTTGTTCTTAACTATGTGAATACATGAGTAATATGTGTGTTCTGAACTATGCGAATACATAGGTAATATGTATATTCTTAATCACGCGGCAAAAAATAATACCCCATGCGAATGCACGAGCAACTTCGTAGTTATTTTTTTTTATAAAAAAACTCATAATATTATAAGTAATGTATGAATGATGTATTTTGATATTAAAATGTCATTACTAAGAAAAATAAAACAATTGAGCATAACATATTATTCAAATATTTGTTGTTTTATAGGACAAATGGGTTTTGAAAATGATTCAGATAACAATCCAATTTCCCTACGCTTGGTTCAAACAAAGTTGGATTTTAATTCCTCCATCAAGTGAGAAATAGTCATTGTAATACTTAACAAGATATTATGCATCAAAACTATTTCATCAATATTCTTCGGTTGATGAGTGACACACAATACACAGGGAAGTAAAAATATAATAAATTGTCAAAAATCCATTTTGCGTCTTACAAAATATAACAATAATTTTAAGGATATGATGCTTAAATACATAAAAGAGATGAGTGAAATAACAATCAAATTTTATTGGCAAATTTACAAATGGACAATTTATCCTAGCCAACATGTAATTAATTAAGAATAAATTACTTCAGCTCCCCTTAGAATTTAGCTTAATCACACTAACCTCTCCTTTTGTTTCAAAGATTACACTCATATCTCATATAGAGTAGTTAACAAATTGTACATATATAAGTTATAGGTGATTTGTGTAACTATATAAATGGATAAGTAGTTTATATAATTTTACTAAATCTCACCAGTTGTCAAGAAAAGACAAATATAGTGTGAATATACATAGATTACCATAGAACCATTTAAAAGGCAAAAAAAATGAAGGAGGAGATGGCATGTGAGAATTGATGAGATGATGAGAGTTTATTTTGTTATATATTAAATATAATATTATTTTTGAAAATGTCATACTAATCATTAAACCTGTATTTATTTTGAACAAATCTAAGTAATTATTACAATGTCCCCTTTCATATATTTTTTTGTACTACCAAGGGTATCTCCACACCTTTTTGGGTAAGGAACTAATCCATTTCGGGGTTCGTGGTTGCCTCTCTCAACAAGTGTCGCTCTCATGAATCGAACTCTCAACCTTGGAGATCCAGTGGAGGCTTACACCACTAGGAAATAATAATCCAATTATATTAACAACTAATAAGAAATAATATCCTAGAAAAAATTATAAACATGTTACATTAAGAAATAATCAGAAGTAATATCACAAAATTTAACATCTTAATTAACTAGCATTTCGTAATGAAACAATTTTCACATCTTAATTAATTATTTTCATCTTTAAAACATCTTACTTTACTAATATTCTAGTTCTCAAAGGGGAGAAATTAAAATATTTATTGCTTTAATTATCATTTTTGAATTAAAACCATTATTGATTTAAAATATCATTGTTTAAATTCTCACTCAAAAGTTTTCATTTTACATGGCTGATTAAACGTTCAATTAATTGTTTTAAGGTAATAGCATTTTTCCATATACTTTTCTACATAGATAATGTAGGAAAGTCACTAAAATTACTTTATAGTTACTATTGTGACAATATTTGTATAAAATATTCTTGCATGATAACGAGTTCTTAGTTATCAATTAATTATATATTAACCTGATAATGTGAACTAAATGCATAAGATTGAAAATATTTTAAGCATATACATGATTGTATTGATTTCATTATAAATTAATGTTTGACTAATGAATACATGTTTATTCTGTATCAGATTGGTGATGAACTTATGGATTTTATAATTGTGTTTGATAATACAGAAAATGTGAAAACATTTTGCACATAATAGATATAGACGTCAAGTGGAGATTGAATGGTTACAACAAAAAACACATACAATGAAATTAGTTCACAATGTTTGTGTTTCTATATATTTTATTTTATCAAATTATTACACGATATTAGTAATATATATATATATATATATATATATATATTTATATTTATCTTTTATAATATTGATACTTACCTACTTCTAAAAAATGCATCAAAATCAACATATCTCATGTGAATGTAGGAATAACATGTGCGTTCTAAGTCATGATAATGCACGAGTAACATGCGCGTTCTTAACCATAGGAATGCACGGTAACATGTGCGTTCTTAACTATGTGAATGCACGAATAACATGTGTATTCTTAATCATACAAATTCACGGGTAACATGTTTGTTCTTAACTATGTGAATACATGAGTAATATGTGTGTTCTGAACTATGCGAATACATAGGTAATATGTATATTCTTAATCACGCGGCAAAAAATAATACCCCATGCGAATGCACGAGCAACTTCGTAGTTATTTTTTTTTATAAAAAAACTCATAATATTATAAGTAATGTATGAATGATGTATTTTGATATTAAAATGTCATTACTAAGAAAAATAAAACAATTGAGCATAACATATTATTCAAATATTTGTTGTTTTATAGGACAAATGGGTTTTGAAAATGATTCAGATAACAATCCAATTTCCCTACGCTTGGTTCAAACAAAGTTGGATTTTAATTCCTCCATCAAGTGAGAAATAGTCATTGTAATACTTAACAAGATATTATGCATCAAAACTATTTCATCAATATTCTTCGGTTGATGAGTGACACACAATACACAGGGAAGTAAAAATATAATAAATTGTCAAAAATCCATTTTGCGTCTTACAAAATATAACAATAATTTTAAGGATATGATGCTTAAATACATAAAAGAGATGAGTGAAATAACAATCAAATTTTATTGGCAAATTTACAAATGGACAATTTATCCTAGCCAACATGTAATTAATTAAGAATAAATTACTTCAGCTCCCCTTAGAATTTAGCTTAATCACACTAACCTCTCCTTTTGTTTCAAAGATTACACTCATATCTCATATAGAGTAGTTAACAAATTGTACATATATAAGTTATAGGTGATTTGTGTAACTATATAAATGGATAAGTAGTTTATATAATTTTACTAAATCTCACCAGTTGTTAGTGTAATTTATTTTCTAATAATGATTAAGATTATTGGAACTCCTAAATATCTATTTTCACCCTAATTCTAATAAAATATTGTTTAAATACACAAAATGGAAAATAATTTCATAATAAAATTCTACATAAAATTTACAAATGATCAATTATTCTAGCTAATGTATAATTAATTAATTAATAGCAGGTCACACTGACACTTATTGTGTTTTAACTTAATTATAATCATTCATTTTTTGTTTAAAAAATTACACTCTTCTAAAGTTTATGCAAAAAAGAGATAATTTATGTAATTTCACTAGGGATATTATTATAATGTAATCTAAAGATTATAGATAAAATAGGTAGGAGTTTGAATACCTCTACCTTAAGAGTTTTTCCTCCTCCAATATAATTTAAGAAGAATATAAAAAGGTTGGTCCAAAATTTTTGTTTTTATGTAAACAAGGGGCTAATACACAATAATGCCTAGTACCACGACCGGAGAGAGCGTCACGCATCTAAACTCTTAATGCATTATTGAAGTAAGTAGTTTCCATAACTGACTTGGTTTTGTTCAAAGCCTGTTTGTCAAAATTGGAAGTAGTTATCATGCATAAGTTCTCAAACTTACCACCCCAATAATTAAACGATTGGAATGTTTTGGTTGAGGACTTCCTTCTACACTTTTCTACGAGTAAGACCCGGCCAAAATCCTCATGTACATTTCATTCATGTCACGTATGTCTTTATCCTCAATTGCATTGTTCAATAAAGGTATGTTTGTGAATGTTTGTGATATCTATGTACTGATAGTGTAAAGATTTATATATTATCGTTGTATTATCTATCATTCATATGTATTATTTAATTTTTTTGAAGAGACAATAATAATTAAATATGAATAATGGATGAAATACTGACAGTATATAAAATTCATACATTGACAATGTATATATTATTTTTGACTTTGTGAATTGAGTTTCGGAATTATCTCCAAGTGTGTTTAATGACTCACAATTGGCACATTTTTTCTATCTTTAGTTACTTTTCAAAAACCAACTCACAAACATAAAACCTAATTAGGAGGCTATTTTCTACATGTAGCTGGTAAAAGTTTATGCGATGGTGAAAGAGAAAAATTAGAGAGCACCCCATGTGAGAGACCATTTCCAAACAATCATCTCAACAAGCAAAAACAAAACCCAAAATTCGTCTCATGTGAGTGATCAATACCAAGCTTTCAACCCAACCAGAAAAAACCAAAACCTTAGAAGTTTACGTGCAAAATTCATCCCATGTGAGATTTGGAATGCTTAAATGTGTGCTAACCAATTATTATTTTTAACTAAACATTTTTTTTATTAGAAAAATGAATTTTATTAAATTAAGAAAGGATTACAAAAGAATGAAAACAAAGATTAGAGCAACAAAAAACAAGAGCAATTACAAGGCGATATTGAGACAAGCTATGAGATTATCTATCCAATTAGAGTAATTAATTGAATCTTTTCTCATATGTCCATTGATCTAAAGCCATGATTTGACTCTTGCTGAATCAAGGATTTGTTGAAGAGAAGACTTTATCGAATTAAAAATATTGTCATTCCTAGATAACCAAATTGCCCAAATTGTAGCTAGTTAGATGATACTCAAAAGTTTCTAGCATTTTCTATCTTTCACCATGACCATGTTAGTGATAAAATGGTCAATGGGTGTAAGAGGAAGAGCAATCTTGAAATCCAGCCAATTGTAGATAAGTTGCCAAACTGAATAAGTGAGATTGCACGAAGAGAAAATATTTTTAGAGGATTCAGGGTACTCGTTACAAAAGGAACAAAGAGGTCCTCCTCCATGACCAAGAGAGATCTCCCTCCTGATAAGTATATAAACATATTAAACATATTGTTATAAACAAGTATATAAAATTGTCGAATCCATAATGACTTGCTTGATATTCTTTTAATTAGCAATGTATTTGAACTTGGATTGAAAAATATTTTGATTAAGTGAAAGTATTAAAATTAAACTAATGCAAAAGTAAACGATTTAATGATATGAAGTTGAGAGATGAAGAACTTGTGATTAGATTTTACTATTTGTTCTATATTATCCAATAATGACATTCATAAATGATTATTCCTAGTATGTTCTTTTCTATTTATCAATTCTTTGAGTAAATAGATCAAATGACTAAATAAATCAATTCTCAACCCCTTGGCAAATTAATCATCTAATCATAATAATATGAGTGTTAGAATGACTAGTTCAATTAATCATATTTCTAGGTATCAATATGTTACTAGGTTATATATTATATGTCTAGTTTATACATGGAAATTCTCATTACTCTTCTTTAAACCTTAGATCATGTATTTGGTGATCAAGCCAAAACAAGCATTAAGAATAAGAATAACCAAGGAAAAACAATTGAATAATATTAAACAATTAAATAGTCACATTGGACGTATCGAGTTCAAATAATTACATTTAATAGTCACATGGACTCATTCTCATGGAAGCTATAACCATATGGTTGGTCGACATTCTTCTTATTTCTCAGCTCCCTAGAGTGGTTGTTGTCTCAATCCTAATATTTTCTAATTCTAAGTCTTGATAAGTGATGATTAGGACCCATAACTACTCTCCTAATTTATACTAGTCTTGCATATATTTTTGTCCTTATTTCCACAATACTGATTAGCATTAGTGATTGCATATTTTTCTTTAAAGATTGTAATTAGAATTAGGTGGTTGAGTCTTTGTCTTCAAAGTTTTTAATTAGAATTAGGTGGTTGAGTCTTTATCTTCAAATATTATGATTAGATTTATTTTTTGTTGTCATATTTATCTTCTTTCGAACATATATATCTCTAATGATTCTGATCAGATTTATCTTTTGCTTCTATATCTATCCTCTTTTCATCTAGTATATACGAAATGACATAAAAATGATATCATAGGATTTGATCAGTATTTAACTCAATGTATAGTATGAATGACATTTATGTAAACTTTTAGAGTCAAAAAGTGCTCGAATATCCTTATTATCTAAGGCAGCTTTTTTGCACTTAACAATGTGTTTCAGGTCATTGTTTTAAGTAGCCAGATTAAAGTGATCTAATTCAAGTAAGGTATATGACTATATACATAATTGTCATTCTATTTTATGATGGGAAAAATTGGTGTTTGGTGTGTTTGAAATATGTTATTATATGAAGTCTCATATTATCCAACATTAGAATAGACTATAGTATCAATGTTATATATTGGACTCAGGTCTGTTGTTGTTATGTGCACCAAATATAAGAACAAGATATAAGTACCACATAGAAACAACTCAAGGACACTTGGTCCGATGAGTATTCTAGGGTTTGTAATCTTTATTCTCTAATAATATCTTGGTAATCGCTCAGCACTCCCGGGGACATAAGCATAATTGGTTGAACCCCGTTACCAAAGATAAAGTAGTTAAAGGAAACATGGCGTGAACATGACGGGGAGAACAATTGTTGTGGATCTAGAACCACAAATGTCTTAGTATTGGATTGAGACCAAGGTAGGAATAAAGACAAAGGTATTGAGCCAGACACTGACAATATATTTCTAGATATTGAGAGAATGACCTCATTTGAGATGAGAAGTGGAATATTCTTATGTCATGTCCGTGATATCATAGTAAGGGGTATTAATTGTTAGCGGATCCATAAAAGCACAAAAGTGTTGACTGACTTTAATGTAAGGTGTAACTTGGGCATTAGCTTAGATGCAAGTTGTAACACAAGCAAGGTGTAACATGGGAATTAGCTTGGATGCAAAGGTGTGATACAGGCATTAGTTTGAATTGACGCAAGGTGTGTGTTGTGGATATACTCCTTATGGTGGAGTATGGTAGTTCTTTTGAACTAGGATTGTCGGAGTAGACAATGGTGGTAGCAATTGAGGCTTTCCAAGGAAGATCCAAGGTTCAGTTTGACTAAGTATTGAAGAACATGGTTGTTGGTGAACTTTTGTATAAAGGTTCCATATATCGAAAGACTTCCTAGCATTAGGTGGTTAGGTGGAATGTTCCATTAGATGGTGGTACGAGAAGCTACACTGCAAGTTTAGAGAGCTGAGCTCTTGGTAATATCGTTAAGGATAGTCATAAGGTTTATCCTGTATAGAGCAAACTCTTATGTGAGAGATTTTTTTAAAGAAAATTAAGCATTGAGCAAGGTGGAGTCAGATATCTGCTAAGGTGGAGATTCTTGTGGAGATTCTTGTGCAGATTTCCTAAGAGTGAGATATTCGTCTATTTTAACCAAGGTAGAGATTATTGGGGATGTTTGAAATATGTTATTATATGAATTCCCATATTGCCCAACATTAGAATAAACTAAAGTATCAATGTTATATATTGGACTCACGTCCCTTGTTATTATGTGCATCAGATATAAGCACCACATAGAAACACACCATGGGCACTTGGGCTCATGGTTGTGCTAGGGTTTTTAATCCTTATTCTCTAATAATATCTTGGTAGCTACTCAGCATTCTCGGGGACGTAGGCACAATTGGTCGAACCCGTTACCATAGTCTCTTGTCTTATTCTCCTCTATTTATTATGATGTCCTTTATTTTATTGTTTGTGGCCAACGATGTGCAACGATCAATTCCGTTGCACCAACAATTAGAAATAAGAAAATCAAATCAAGTAGCATCACTCTGCATGGAAGGATATGTACTTCGTATAAATAAGTGGTAATGGTCCCCAATTCATATGTACCAACTAATCCATCAACGGATCAATGCACTTCTTATCTTTAAGGGAGATTATGCATATTGACTTAGAATATTAAAGAACCTATATGTTCTGTAAGAATATTTCCATATTAATTATGATATCAATGGAAATAATATTCATTATTTAAATATTAATTATGATATCAATGGAAATAATCTCCATTAATATGGTCCATTAAGCAAACGATTTCATACCAAATATAAAGTACATTTAATTGTTAGAATCAATCAATTACCATTAACTGTAATATTGTCCATTAATGGCGAGAGTAAGAGCTTAGAAGAACCTCGAAATCACTACTCGGAGTAGGAGCCTGAAGCTTGCTAGAAAACGCAACAATGGCGGGAGGTAACTCGACCATTTTTTTCTTTCGCTTTTTGTGTTTGTATCATTTACAACTTTTTTAGATCATGTCCAATTTTAAAATTTGGTATCAAAGCTACTAACTGATTTACCTCTGCCTTGTTTCTTTTTTAAAGATGTTGTTTATAAATTTCATTTTGGTTCTTCGATTTAGGACAACGATTTTTTCATGTGTTACACCAAAAGGGAAATATTTATGAATGGATGAAATATTAGGTCTCAATGGGGTCGTTTTTGACCCATCTAGAGGTTGAAGACAACCGAAAAACGACATTTTCTTGTTAGCTATCGTTTTTCTCTTCTGATGGTTTTTCGGTTTTTAAGTCTTTTTAATATCTAATTTATGTCATATTAGTTTATGAATATTTCTAATTGTTTTGTTATGTGTTGGATGGTTGATAATGATTTCTTTGACTCATGTATATCATTATTATTATAGTTTTGCACATACTGCAATGTTTTTTCATGTATTAGTCAAAATATGATGCTATCTTTTTGGGTTAAAGAGTAGCCACAACATCTTTAATTATTAAAAAAAATAATTGTGTTAGTCACATAAAACATTATTGTGATTGATAATACATGGTCTAATAAAATTCATCTCACAAAATTTTTGTATATTTAATTAGGATAAAATATCAAATTATATTTCCTAATCAACCCATGGGTTTTAGGAAACAGAACATAATTTCATAGTTTTATCATCATTGCATGAATATAATAGAATGAGAACTTTAGCCCACAAACAAGTTTTATGTCTCTATATTCATTGGAAACATGATTTGCATTGGTAAAACATGATATAGTTTTTTTTCAATTTGATAGTTTTATCATCATTGCGTGAATATAATGGGATTAGAACCTTAGCCCACAGTCAAGTTTTATGTCTCTTTATTCATTGGAAACATGATTTACATTGGTAAAACATGATATAGTTATTTTATTCACAACAAATTTATTAAGCATAAGAAAATAGTTTAGGATGGATGGACATTGATTATGCCATAAGAAATTTTAAGGCCTGGAAGGAAATAGTTTTCCTTCATTTAGGATGGATGGACATTGATTATGCCATAAGAAATTTGGAACCACCTACAATCACCAAGGTGAGTATCCGAGATGAGGTTGATCTCTATGAAAAGTGGGAGTGATCTAATCGCCTCTACGTTATGTTCATAAAGACCAAAGTATATGCCGAGATTAGGAGTTTTATTGAGCAGTATGACAATGTTCGTCTCTTAATGAAAGTAGACGACGAACAATTTGTCACTTCAGACAAGGCTTTGGCAAGTATCATTATCTTGAAATTCTCATCAAGAAGCCTACTGTTTTGGGAGGTATGTGTGACCATATCATGCGCATGAGGGATATTGCGGCTCAATTGAAGGCCTTGAAAATAGATATGCCAGAAATCTTTCTCGTTCACTTCATTTTATGCACTTTACCCCAGCAGTATGGTCCTTTTAAGATTTCTTATAACACACATAAGGATAAATGGTCCATTAATAAACTTCTAACCATGTGTGTTCAAGAAGAGGGAAGGTTGGCTATGGAATAGGGTGAGAAAGTGAACTTGGCCTTCTCTTGAAGGAGGAAGAAAGATTGTGCCAAAGATAAAGGAAAGATCTCTATCAAACCAGAAATTAAGAAAGAGTCGAAGAGTTTATTTTGAAAAAATAAAGGACACATGAAGAAAGAATGCTCTAAGTTCAAAAATTGGCTAGAGAAGGATGATATACAACTTTTGTTTGTTCGTTATGAATCTAATCTAACAAATGTTGGTAATAATACTTTGTGGGTTGACTGTGGTTCTACAATCTATGTCCCAAATACCTTGCAAGGTATGTAACACCTTCAGAAACCAGTGGGAAATGAGCATGTCATCTATTCAGGAGGGAGGATGAGCTTACAAGTGGAGGCTATTGGTTCATGCAATTTGGTGTTAAGCAATAGCTTTATTTTGCGTTTCGAAAAAACATTTTACGTTCTTAGTTTTTCGAGGAATTTAATTTCAGTTTCAAGACTTGTGTCCTATGGTTATGGATTTGACTTTTCGGGTAATGGTTTTATATTATTTAATAAATCTGAAGTTAGTGGTCATGGTACATTGTCTCATGGTCTTTATTCAATTACATTACAAAATAACGTTGTTCATATCTCCATGAATGTAACTGTTGGGTCATAACGTTGTATTATGAATGAAAATTCCTATTTATTGTGGCACTGGAGATTGAGACGTACTCCATTTTGAGAATAAAAAGGTAAGTCAATGAAAGAGTACTTAGTGTTCTTGATTTTTCTGATTTTGACACTTGTGTGGATTGCATTAAGGAAAGCAAACCACTAAGTCTAAAAGGGTGCAAAGAGGAGTATTGATTTGTTGGAAATCATACATACAAATATTTTTTATCTTGATATGGATTCAAGTAATCCAAAATATTTTATCACCTTCATAGATGATTTCTCACGATTTATATATCTCTATTTACTTCGTTCTAAAGACGAAGCTTTAGACGCCTTTAAAGTTTTCAAGGCTGAAGTAGATAAACAATATGGTAAACAAATTAAAATAGTGAGAATAGAAAGAGGTGATGAGTATTATGTAAGATACACTGAGAATGGAAAACCACCTAACCCATTTGCGAAATTTCTTCAAGAACATGAGATTGTTGTCCAATACACTATGTCTGGTACTCAGGACCAGAATGGTGTATCATAAAGAAGAAACTGAACTTTAATGGACATGGTGAGAAGTATGAGGAGTAACAAAAAACTTCCTCAATTCTTGTGGACTGAAGCACTAAAGATGGTTTTGTATATACTGAACCGAGTTCCAACCAAGGTTGTTTTAAAAACGCCTTTTGAGTTATTCAAAGGTTGGAAACCCGGTTTGCGACATATACACGTTTGGGGATGCCCGTCTGAGGTTAGAATATATAATCCACAAGAAAAGAAACTAGATTTTAGGTCTATTAGTGGGTATTTCATTGGATATTCTGAAAAGTCCAAGATTTATAGGTTTTATTGTCCGTCTCACAATACTAGGATTGTGGAATCAAGAAATGCAAAAAAAAATTAGGATGACTTCATTAGTGGGAGTGACCAACTGGATGACTTAATCTCTAGGTTTGATCACAATGAAGCTCGACCTTCTAGTTCAAGTGATAGACTGATTGTCATGCATACACCTCAAATTCAAACATATGTAAGACAATCAGTTATTGAAGATCCACAAATAAATGATATTGATCCTTTAGATCAAGTTGTTAATCAAGATAATGTTTAACAACCAATTGAACAACTGTTTGAAAAACAAGTTCCTCAAGAAAGTGATGCAACATTAAGAAGATCTACTAGAGTGAGGAGACCAGCAATTCCTAGTATTTATGAAGTGTAATTTCAAGAAATGGAATGCAACGTTGGAGCCGAGAATGATCTTGAAACGTTTTCGTAAGCCGTAAGCTCTAAAGAATATAACTTATGGCACAAGGCCACAATTGAGGAGACGAACTCTATGGCAACTAATAAAGTCTAGAATCTTGTCGAGTTACCGGATGGCGTAAAAGCCATTGGGTACAAATGGATTTTTAAAACAAAGAAAGAAAGACTCACAAGACAACATCGAGAGACATAAAGCAAGACTTGTAGCCAAAGGGTTTAGTCAAAGATAAGGAATTGATTACACAAATACATTTTCTCCTGTATCAAATAAAGATTCTCTTCGCATGATTATGGCATTTGTAGCTCACTATGATTTTGAGCTACATCTAATGATGTGATAACGCCTTCCTTAACGGAGATCTATAGGAGAAGATTTACATGAAACAACATGAAGGATTCTCCTCTAGAGATGGTGAGCATTTAGTTTGAAAACTCAATAAATTCATTTACGGTTTGAAACAAGCCCACGCAAATGGTATTTAAAGTTCCATGATATTGTCACTTCATTCAGTTTTGAAAAGAACGTCATGTATCATTGTATATACTAGAAGATTAGTGGGAGTAAGATTTGTTTCCATATTTCATATGTGAATGATAATTTGTTAGCAAGTAATAATAATAGAATGCTATATGAGGTGAAACAAATCCTTTCAAAGAACTTTGATATGAAAGATATGGGTGAGGCATTTTATGTCATTGGCATTAAGATCCATAGGGAAAGATCACGAGTCATTATGGGTTTGTCTCAAGACCTATATCAACAAAATTCTAGAAAGATTTTGGATGAAAGATTGTTCACCGAGTGTAGCACCTATTGTGATGGATGAAAAATTCAGTTTGGATCAATGTCCAAAGAATGACCTTGAACGGGAACGAATGAAGGATATTCCATATGCTTCCATTGTAGGAAGCCTTATGTATGCTCATGTTTGTACCAGACCTGACATTGCATATGTTGTTGGAGTATTGGGTAGATATCAGAGTAACCCAGGTCTTGAACATTAGAAAGCTGCAAAGAAGGTTACGCGATACCTTCAAGGAACAAAGAACTACATGCTTATGTTTAGACGAACCGGTGAATTGGAAGTGGTTGGCAACTATGACGTTGACTTCGCTAGCTCTATGGATTCAAGAAAATCTACTTTAGGATATGTTTTTATGCTAACTGGTGGAGTCGTGTCTTGGAGTAGCTTCAAGTATCATTGATTGCTACTTCCACGATGGAGGTCGAGTTTGTATCGCGTTTTGAAGTTTCATTTCATTGTGTTTGGTTGAAGAGTTTCATATTTGGGCTTAGAGTTGTTGACTCTATTTGTAGGCCACTAAATTTGTACTATGACAATTCAGCAGCTGTTTTCATGGCTAAGAATAACAAAAGTGGAAATCGAAGTAAGCACAATGACATTAAGCATCTAGCCATAAGAGAACATGTTAAGGATGGTAAAGTGGTCATCCACAACATTAGCATTGCTTCGATGATTGCCGATCCTTTGACTAAAGGCATGCCACCAGAGAAAGTCAAGTATCATGTAGAAAACATGTGACTTGGTTCTGTGATGTAATCGTTCATTGTATGAGTATATTATTTTTCAATAAACTCTCATTCAGATAGATATTTTCTCATATAGTTGTGCACTTTCATTTTAATTTATTGAGAAATATCATTTGCGTTGACCCAAAATAAACATATGGTTTATTCACTAAAGAATAAAAACTATTAGTAGAGACTTAATATATTGTAATACATGGAAGATAATACTCGCTCATAGAAAACTTATTGTCATGATTCATACATTTTGTTTCTCTTGTGTTGAATGTTTCGTTATATGGACCAAGTGGGAGAATGTAAGAATATTTGCACATTAATTATGATATTAGTGGAAATAATCTCCATTGTTTCCATATTAATTATGATATCCATGGAAATAATCTTCATTAATATGCTTCATTGAGCAAACGGCTTCATATTAAGTGGGAGAATGTAAGAGTCACTTCCTAAAATTTTGTAGGTCCTAGGTTTATGTTAATGCATGATTTTCATTGATTTTTAGGTTTTGCTTAGGTATGGACATTTTCTCTCACACTTCATTTCAATTAAGTCATGATATCTTGTGATGTAAATCCATGCATATATGTGCGTCAAGTTGCTTTTGAGAATTAAGAGGTTGAAACAATTGTGATAGACTTGTCTCATGTAAGAATTTGAGCCTTAATTGTGGATGGATTGCTGTATTCCATCTAATATTCTTTCATGTATGATTGCACTCTTGATCACTTGTACTCTAGAACTTGACTTGTTTCTTGTTGATACTTGATATTCACATGCACATATTGAAGTGATCTAGGCATTTCTTTTGAATAAGCCACTTAGCCATATAAGCCTACCTTGAATGAATTTATCCTTTAATAGCCCCTTTGAACCTTTTTACCTATTTCCTTGGTATTTAGCTCATTACAAGCTTATAAGTGAAAAACCATGATTGTCCTAACCTTAAGGAATTTTGGAGCTTTGGAATTGTTTTGGGAATGGGTATTAAGTAAGAAAGGGTGCATTGTTCTTCAAATCTTGTGGATTCTTGGTTATGTCTTAGTTGTTGATACAATTTTGTACATAAGTGTTCATCAAAAGAAAAAAACGAAAAGAAAAAAGAAAAACAACAAAAAGAGAAACAAAGGTGAATAAAAGGTTGAGTAAGGCAAAGAAGATTGGAATTAGAGATTTGGTCTTATTTTGGGATTGATTTTTACTTACTTTTTACTTATTCCCCATTTCTCCTCTATTCCATTTGGTTTTAGCTACATATCCCATATTTATCCTACCTTGTCCTTGGCCCCATTACAACCTTGAAAAGTCCTTTTGATCTTTATGTGCATGTGCTTATGATGTTGATGTTAGAGACTTTTCAAGACTATAGTTGTGTTTGTTTTCATGAAGTACTTTGAGTGTAAAAACTTGCAACCTAAGACACATGAGTGTAAACACCTTAGAGAGCATATCTTGTAAGTTTCTATCAATGTTGGGACTCGCCTCTTGGTTTGATTGGTTTCTTGGCATACTTAAGTTCATTGGATGATGTTCATGGATATCTTGATTTGATTCTTTCACTCTTGTGTGTTTGATTTTGCCCATTCCTTTTCATCTCCTAGATTTCATTGTGAAGTATGTGATTTTCTTAGGCGTTTCATTTTCTAGTTTTTGTGATCTTCTTGCATGACTCACTTTGGTACATATCGGTTACCATAGCCTTATTTCTTGATTTTTCCCAGGAATGCAAAAGGTTAAGTGTGGGGTATTTGATGAGCAATGTATTACACACTATTCATAACCTTAATTTAGCATGGTTGATGATTCTTGGTGCCTAATTGATTTTGGTTCACATGGTTTAGTGTTTTAGACTTTATTGGACTAATATTCCTAAAATGAGCTAATTTGAGATTATTTGGCCTGATTAAATATATTATCATTTTCATATCATATTTGCACCAATGGCATTTTGGGCATTATGGAAGTGGAGGGTATGTTTTGAAGTGAAGATTGTATTTTTATTTTAGGAATTTTTATTTGTAAATTTGGTTTTAGTTTTGGGCCCATGTTCTAAGCCCATTTTTTATTTATGTGTTTTGGAGGGGTTAAATTCGGATTCCCCACTCCAAATAAACACACTTTACATTCACTCATTTTAGAATTTTTTTTTTCCCTCTTTGGCTCTGCTAGGGTGTCCTTGTTCTTCTCTCATTTTCGGTTTTGAGACTTCTTCTTCTTTGTTTCATTTCGGTTTTGCTTCCATTTCCATGGAAGGCTAAAGTTGTATACTAAACTTCTTTGGTAATGTATCACAACTCTTGAGGTTTTGTATTAATTCATTTTCGGTTTCTTTACAATTGATTTCTCTATCCTATTTCTTAATATGTTTTGCTTAATCTCATTGTTAGAAACTGGTTTGTGAGTTTATCTTCACTTAGTTGATTTACTCTCTAGTGCATGAACACTTAGTTTGTGTGAATTTGTTAATTTTCCATGGCTATTCTGATTTCACTTAGTTAAATGCTTAAGTTGTAAAACTGTGCAAATTAGGAAGATAATGGTTGGAATCTGAAATTAATCTTTTGAAACCGATGATTGAGTTGTGAACAAATGAATGAAAGGGATTTAGCCATTTTATTACATGGCATATTTACTACTGTTTCTAAAATTGATTTATATTTCATACCATCCAACAACAAAAAACCCCTTTCTGTGTATGAGTATAATGTGTTTAAATTTTTGCTTGAAAGATAATCCTTGGGAAACGACCTACGAGTCACTTCCTACTGCTGCAGATTTTAATTGTTGTATTATTTGCATCGAGTACTGCCTCAATCAAATTTGGCACCGTTGTCGGGGATTATCGGTTCTTGTCACAGGTTCTTAGTATAGTCTAGTGTATGTCTTAGAATAAGCATGATGTTTGGGTTTCAAAAGCTACTTGACTGTTCACTATGTGCTGTCTTATTTAGTCATTTGCATGTTGGTTGATTCTGGTGTATTTTGGTTAATATAGTTGGGGTTGGAATTTTTGCATGAAAATTTGTTTCCATACTTATTTCATCACATATTAAATATTGGATGCATCATAGTCAGTCACATTGCTGCTGGTTGTGAGATACAAACAAGTAGTGACTAGTTTTGCTATTGATTTTTTATTTGGGAATAACTTTTGAATCGATAATCAGAATTGGCATATTATGTATACATTTGGGGTAGAAAAATCTAAGGATTCATTCTCTACACACTATGTCTGTAGAACCCATCTTGAAAATCCAAAAAGAGTCTTTTTAGTATTTCTTTCTTATTTTATAAGTTTTATTTTCCAATTTTTTTGATTTTGTTGTATTTAGTTAAATTAGTTAGGCTTTGAGTTTTGTCTTCAAACTTTTTGTGGATGTTTCCTATGATATTAGGATTTTATTGATGTAAATTTTTGGTTGATCACTGAAATTTAACATGTATTTCCCTTACTACCCTACATGGTTGTTATTGTTGTATTTAGAACATTTCATAGGTTAGTCAGACAAGTTAGGAATTTAACTTTAGATAGTGAGTCTTTTCACCATAGTGTTAATATTGCTAATAGTGATATTGATTCTGTTGTTTCTGTGCATTTTGTTGCTTACTCTAATTCTAAGCATTCTGCAAATATGGTTGAACCACCTCGAATCCCATGTGAGAGGATATTAAGGGAGCTGGCTACACTTGATTTCACATATGAAAGCTTGTGTATCTAGTATCCCAATGAGGATGGGTCATATGTGCTCAAAACTGGACTAATACATTTGTTGCCAAAGTTTCATGAACTTGCAGGTGAATGTCCTCATAAGCATCTTAAGAAGTTCCACATTGTATGTTCCACCATGCCACCTCATGATGTCCAAGAGGATCGCATCTGTCTGAAGGCCTTTCCACATTCACTTGAGGGCCCTACAAAAGATTGGTTGTATTACTTAGCTCTTGGTTCCATTACTAGTTGGGATGACCTAAAGAGAATCTTCCTGGAAAAATATTTCCTGCATCTAGAACCACTACAATCAGAAAAGATATTTCTAGAATCAGACAACTACATGCAAAAGGTTTATATGAATATTGGGATAGATTCAAGAGGTTATGTGCAAGTTACCCCCATCATCATATCTCTAAACAACTCCTCCTCCAATATTTCTATGAGGGTCTGAACAACATGAAGAGGAATATCGTTGATGTTGCTAGTGCTAGTGCACTTGGAGATATGACCCCATTAGAGGCTAGAGGTTTGATTGAGAAGATGTTCTGGAACTCTCAAAAGTTCAATGCAAGGATTAGTGATGCTATAGTGGTCAGAGGTGTCCATGATGTTGGGACAGATTCAGTGAGGCAAGATAAACTTGAGAAAAACATTGATTCCCTTGCCACCTTGATCAATCAACTTGCCATGAATCAACAGAAACTCTCACTTGTAGCACGAGTTTGAGGCATTTGCACCGCAACTGACCATTATGCTGATGTTTGCCCTTCTCTTTTGGATCCCAAACCTAGTGACCATCCTGAGGCCTATGTTGCAAATATTTACAACAACAGAATTATGATCCTTCATCAAGAAGATACAACCCTAGTTGGAGGAATCATACAAATCTTAGATGGTTTGATCCTTCACAACCTCATCCAGGACCACAATTTCAAAATAATAATGCTGCATAAATTAGACCATATGTGCCTCATCTAATCCAACAGTAGAGGCAACAACAAGTGAATAGTAATCATACTCTTGCACCTAGTGAACCTTCATTGGAAGAATTGGTGAGGCAGGTGACATTGCAGAATATGCAATTCCAGCAAGAGACCAGAGCTTCCATTCAGAGACAAGAGTCCTCCATTCAGAATTTGATCACCCAGATAGGACAGATGGCTACTTCATTGAACACATTACACTCTTAGAATTCTGATAAGTTGTCTTCCCAGACCGTGGTCAACCTAAAGAATGTCAATGCCATCACTCTAAGGTCAGGAAAACATATTTAAGTTGATCTAGCTGCATCAAAAATGAAGCAACTAGTTGTACAAGTGACTAAGAGTACTAGCAAAAAAAAATCATGCTAGTGAACCTTCCACAAGTGATGCATAACCATCTTTCATTCCTCTTCCATTTCCTCCAAGAGCTATTCCAATTAAGAAGATGGAAGATGTAGACAAGAAGATCTTGGACACATTTAGAAAGGTAGAGGTTGCAAAATTTCTAAAGGAGTTGTGCACTCACAAGAGGAGGCTCGAGGGTAATGAGAGGATCAGCTTGGGCATAAATGTTTCCGCACTAATAGGTAAACATGTTCCTCACATTCTTGAAAAGTGTAAGGACCCAAGTACATTTATTGTATCTTGCATAATAGGTAATAGCAAATTTGAGAATGTCATGCTAGATCTAGGAGCTTCAATTAATTTTATGCATATGTCTGTTTTCATGTCACTTTCACTTGGACCTATGCAACCCACTGGGGTAGTGATTCAATTAACAAACATGAGTACTACCTACCTTGTTGGTTTGATAAAGTATGTCTAGGTTCGGGTTGGTGAACTTATTTTTCCTACTGATTTTTAAATTCTTGATATAAAACAGAGATCTTCCCGTAACACAGTTCCTACTATTTTGGGGAGGCCATTTTTGAGAAAGCGTGAACCAAGATAGATGTCCATGCTGGAACATTATCTATGGAGTATGGTGAAATTATGGTCCGTTTTAATATTTTTGATGCTATGGGGACCATTCTGTGTTTCGTATTGATTTACTTGATGAGTTAACTAATGAGCATATCTCTGATTTTCTTAATGATTTTGATTCTATGTCATTGCTAGACTCATACACTTGGCATACATGCACTGATTCTAAAATGTGTAATTCTTGTATTGATGAGTTTCTGCATATTTATGTTGATCCAAATGTTGTAGAATCAGATTGCACTAACTCAATTGTTGTAGACATCATATAGCAATCTGATTTACTTGTTCAGGTGCAGGCTGCAGAATCTATATCTGCTACTTTGGTTCCATCTGTTTTGAAGGCACCTGTATTGGAGCTTAAACCTTTGCCTAAAAACCTCAAGTATGCTTACTTAGAGGATGATGAGAAGCTTCTTGTTATTGTTTCCACCTCCCTTGATGTTGATCAAAAGGAGAAGTTGTTGCAAGTGCTGAAGAAGCACAAGAAGGCAATTGGTTGGACCTTAACTGATATTCTTGGTATTATCCCATCGATGTGCATGCATAAGATACTCTTTTGATCCCCATCCACTTTTATTCTCCCTCTTTTTTCTCTCCTCCTCCATATTTTCTCTCAATCTCTTTTGATCCCCAACCACTTGCTTTATAGATAAAGGAGATAGCACCACTTTGTGATAACGGTGCATGAACGTGTATTTGTTAGACAAATCATCATGGATGACACTCTTATCATTCTGCCATGGTCTCCCCAATAGCATATGGTGGGACTTTATTTGAACCACAACACAAAGAAATACATCTTTATATTTTCCTATTGAAAAGGGAATTCCAACCTGCTTATTCACAATCACTTCCCCAACCTCACTTAACCAATGAAGCCGGTAAGGAGTGGGACATGGTAGAGTCATAAGATTTAGCTTTGAGACTCTTGAACTAACCATGTTGGTACAACTGTCACTATCAATTATCAATAAGCATACTCTGCCATAGATCAAACATCTAGAATAAAATAGGTTGTCCTTTTGGTTGGACTTATCTTCGTAACATCATTTCCCAAAGTTTCCTTCTCTTTTCTGACTAATACTCACTTGAGTCACTACCATGTCGCTTCCCATATGGAACCCTCAATTGGTCCATTTTCCTTTGGAGGGCTGGGAGTTGAGTGTTCAACGCCTGTATGATTACAGTCATGTTGGTCATCCATCAGGATATGGTTGGAGATCTTTTTGAGCTGGATATTGTATCAAACTTTCTAGCAAGAAATTACTCTAATACCACTTGATAGATACTTCCTTGAGGGGTTTTGTATTTTGATTGTTGATCGTCTTGTTTGTAAGGCTTTTGGTGAAGTATGAACTGATTTTTGTATAGGGGTAATTTGGTTATGTGTACCAGAGATTAATAAGATTACTAAATACAATATTTTTATCTTTTTTCGCTCCATAAACTCAACCCTAAAAGTTGATATAACAAAATCGGCTAAACTTTTTACTTGATGATTTGTGTACAGTGAAAATGCCTTACTTTCCTTTTGAGTTTCATGAAATTCTTGTAAGTTCATTAACATGAGGGATTCACTTACTCCTAGAGTAAGTTTTTAAACTTGCTCACTATCCTAGCTATCAATTCTAGGGAAATCCATGGTTTGAATTAGTGACTATATCTGAATCATTAGATTTCCCTAGAATTGATGGCTAAGATGAGGAGTAAGTTTTTAGAATAAGTGGATCTCCACTCGTTCATTAAAATTAAAAAAAATGAAAGAGAAAAACACGCGGTCATTATTGTCTCATCACCTTTGGAAAATAGGGTTGTGAAGCTTTTGTAATCAACATCACCATGAAATATAATCCTCAACATTAATGTAGGATTCAATTTGTCCACCATATTACCTATGTTGCATGCACATGGATCTTTCATTCAACAAAAAGTGTCCAAATTTCTTGAACATAACTTGCTGTTTGGTCAATTTGGCTTGCAAGAAATGAGGTCGGTTTTAATTCTTTTAAGGTGACTATCTAACACATTGGAGAACGTAAAGGTGAAATCTTGACTTTGGATCAAAAGAAAGAGCGATAAACTTATAATATCTTACCTTGATTAGGACGAGAATCCTTATGCTAGCTTAGTCCTTCTTTTCTTAGACCCCTTCTTTTAATCCCACTTTTATATTTGATTCAAACCATTGTAACTTCTTGTACCTCTAATATTACATCAGGCTCCATCTGACCACATCATATTTAAAAACAAATCTTCAATCACAAAAATATTTATTCTATAGCAGTAATTCATAATACAATTAATAATCACACTTATAATGATCATAGTAATCATAATCACACCAACAACCTCAATTTAAAATAGAAATCTAACATATTATTCTTTTAGTGCTTGTAAGGCCATAACATACAAAAAAACAAGGACTCCTGATGGGAAAGAGAAAACTCACCAAACATAAACGATATGTATATTTGATCATTAATTTCTACAACACGGAGAACTAAAATAGAGTGATACATAGCCATAGCCATGATTAAGGACTCTACGGGTTTGTTTACAAGTTTGATTTTGGAATGGAAAGAAAGAGAAGACTTTAGAGTCACGAAATACATTATAAGATGACTATGAAGTTTTCCATTACTCTTCATTTCCTTTCAAAACTTAACTCGCAAACGAACCCTAATGGAGTCCATTGCCTTTTTCTGACTTGCCGGTTTGCGAATCTGTAACCAAAAGCTTCTTCAATTCCTTTGAACATTGCTAGCTTCTCTTCTTCCTTCGGCTACTATATAGAAATTTTTCCATATCAATGGTTATTATTAAAGAAGCCAATAGCTAAATAATCCTAAGCAAACTGTTGGAAATGAAAGGAGTGGTGTGAAGGGTGAGGACCCTTTAACACTGTCCCTTCAAAGCTTCTTTTATATGCCATTAAGTTCCCATGCCTATACCCTGATTAGGTTTGATAGAATTGTCCGTACGATTTCTAAATGGCTTTATTGAAGCTAGTGGAGAAGTAAGGTTCTAACCATTGCTTTATATACGTGATGATTGATGAGAACTCACAATAAGTGGTATTCTCTATTCATTATCCAATTATATTAATTCTTACTTTTACTTTAGAGAAATACACTAAATTATACTCCACATAATAACTTTTGGTTTTAAAACCACACGTGGGGTTAGTATAATAAAATTATCTACCCTCCAAAAAATTAAATGTAATGATAACTAAATCTTAAAGGATGTTTGTTAAACTTGTAAAATAGATATAACTAGTGTAATTAAATCAAACATTAGGAAAAATTATTTTAATTTTATTTAAATTATTTCTTGGTTCTTATATATGTAATTTTATTTAAACTCGGAAGTGTAGTTTACACTAATTTTAATAACCTTACTATTGATAGGAAAAGGATAGTTAAACAAAATGAAGAAGTGAAAAGAATATTTAACTTAGTTTGGTCAATGTGACCAAAGTGTCATGTTTTATATAGAATTTTTACAATGAGATACTTTATTATGAACCGTAACTAAATATAAAATTTGTATTAACTCTCCAAAGTACAATAACAAACTGGATCAAAATAGCCAAGATATAAACATCATAGCCATAGATCCATACTAGAGAGCTTCACCCCATGCACCCCAATGAATATTAATGGAGGAGCATGATCTTCTCCTTAATGTTCTGAATTATTTTAATGTGTATTGAACTATAATCCGAGTTGGTCATTACTATAATTTTCATAATCTTCATCTTACCTATTGCAATTGCTCTAATTATTACTAAAGCGTGATGGAAGCATGTCATGTTTCCATAGAAGATGTGTCTAGTTGAAATTAATTTATTATGTATTTCACTTTCAATATAATCAAATAAACTTTATTTTGGTACTATTAGGAGTATGTCTTCACCTTTTTGTATGAGGAACTAATCTCTTTTGGGATCTGTGGTTGTCTCTCCCAATAAGTGTCACTCTCAGGAATCAAACATTTAATTTTTTGGTTATCTTGGGAATCTAACGAGATCTTATACTACTGGACCAACATTTTGATGGTATAATAAAATAAACTTTGAAACATGCGTACCGACCCTCTACTTTTTTTTTGGTACTTGACCTTTGATTATTGAATATGTTTGTTGTGAGGTATAAGTGATGAATCCAATATTTGATTCTCATCCCCACTTTTCTCTTTCAATCATATATAATTATATTTCTTCATCTTCCACTATCATTATTATTCGTCACAAGCCATGCCAGCATAGCATAGCTACAATAGGCCATTTTTGTTTCTTCTTATTGGTACTTTGCAACGTGTCGAAAACATCTTGCTTCTCATTTGTGGGTAAAAATCTCCTAACATTGGCTCTATTATTATATGGACCCAAAATTGTTTAACTTAGCTGTGAATCCCTATCGTATGCCCCTTATTTATTATTTTCATGGATATTTTTTGCTTTTTCAAGAATATGAGACTAATTTCTTAAAATATGGTTAGGTGTTTGAGCAAGAACTTTTCTTAATAATGCTTTATATATATATATATATATTTCAATTCAAGACTTCATACTTATACAATAAAGTGCAACTTACAATTTAGAGATTGAAGTATACCCATCTTGACTATTAAATATGTTTAACCATTGAAATCAAATTACCCTAATTAACAAAGTTGTATCAAAATTTAGTTTAAATTAATAAAATTTTAACATTTAAAATGCCATTAATACAAGCTACAACTGTAAAATTGCAGCTAGACTATTAATATACCCTAATTAACAATAATAATGGAGAAACATTTACGTTTCTCTATTCACTTAAAAAGCAGTGATCACCTCATCAGATAAGCACACAATAATTGCAGCTAGACTATTCGCTTAAGCTTGTTTTGCCTTGCCTCCTCTTCAAGCAAACAAACAAATTAGTTATTACTTTTTTCATCTCACTTTACTATTTATGTAATACCTTAGTATCCACTGAAAATGAGTAGATACCAACATGTAAGCTTGTTTATTTATCTTTAGTTTATGCCCTTTATATATAAAATAATAAACCACTTAATTAACATGGTTAGTAAAGCTGGAATCTATCATGCATTTCAAGCTTGAAATAATTGTGTTAAACACTATGTTATACTTTAATACCTCCTCTAGCTAATGAGAGAATTCTTATCTCCCACTCTTAAAATCTGAATATGAAGCAATAATGACGCTTAACCACCATTAGCAGAAGCAATTTCATTCAACGCTTAACCTCTATTTGAAAAAAGCTTAATCATCCAATGCTTAATCATCTACTTGACATAAGCAAACCAACCATAATAGGTGAAATAGAGAAAATGAATCTGAATATTAATTCTATTATGTTGTTTCAATGATATAAAATTACACATTATAATAATGTTGTGTGTTTAATGAGAGGGGTAAAGAAAAAATAGAGTATGAAGAAATAAAGAAAATTGGGAGTTAAATGATGAAGGATAAGAAAAGAAGTAAAAATTATGATAATTTAAATAATATCGATTCTTGTTGTCATTGATGTAAGAAAACTTCTCAAGAAGATATCCAAAATGATGAAGGAGGACAACCTTTTATTTGCTTAACATTTCTGCCATAAGATTGAGAACAGCATGACATCTACTTCTTGCACAAAGAAGTTCCTCCATGAGCATTTGGCAATATTTTTAAGTGAAGGTTATTATGCCTGTTCCTAACATGCAAAACAGAAAATAATAGATATATTTATGTTAAAATATGAAAATTAGGTAACAATGAGGTAAAAAAACTTCCAATAAAAATATCTCAAAAGATTATGATGGCTTCAGAAAATTTTGTCCTTCAAACGTATAAAAGTCCTACACGTGTATCCACATTAAAACTGATCCTTATTATATCAACACTTGATTCGTGAAACAAATTAAACCAACTCAAAGTAAATCTACTAAAATTAATAAACAAATAGATGAAGAAGAATTCTTTTCTTCTATGCACACTTCTTCAATGCCAAAATGCACATAGGTTTTTGTGGTATGTTTTTCAAAGAAAAAAACCACCCACTCCTTTATTCCTATCACATAGTAACCATGTGTTAGGATTCTCTCCATTAATGAAGAGGGAAGTACACCAAAAGTAAAGAAAAAAGTAATATGATGTGATATTTATATCCCTTAAAATATAATGATATGACATTTCTCTCCTTAAAATTAAAATTAAGTGTAAAAACCACCCACTTAAAATAAAATTTATAAAATTAAACTATTGAATTAAATCGATAACATTTTCTCGTCCAACAACAAACAGAACACTCATTAGTGAGTGACCATGTACGTTCATTACTAAACTGGTAGTAAATTAACTTATTAATCAAGGTTGGCGTCTAGCAACACTCCTTAATAACCAGATAGAAATGAAGTAATATCTTTTACTTTAGAACCATTAGAAGATTAATATAATATTTTTTTCTATATTTACAATTATATCAATTCTATGTTAACTCTAGAATATGATATAATTGTCAAATTTCAATAAGTTAACGCGTAGTGAATGACTTAAGAAATACATTTCTTCATTCATTAAATTCCCCTTGGTCATGGTCTTTATTTATATAGAGCTCAAACTCATTAGCATGAGTTGATAAATTCTTTCTTGATTAAACATTAATCCTACAAGAATTTAATTATACTCAATAATCATTCAACTAACATCATAACGCATTAGATGTACGATATCAAAATATAATAAATAACTTGTTAATTACTATGATAATCTCAAGTCTAAAAAATATATATTTCTTCTTAAGAATATCATATTGACAATTTAAAGGTAATATATTAACCATTAGGAATTCTCTTTTGAATTAGTTCAATAGTCATATCTCAACATGCATCATTTGTGTGCATAACTTAATAAATGAGATCTATTATCTTTATCGAATAAAGACCAGTACATATATTGATTTATCTGGATTAATGATGTTCTAAGCTCAATAATCCTATGATCAAGAAAAATTTAGGTTAAAACAATAAAAGATTTATTTCTCATTATTATAATCTCTATTATAATAATAAGTATCTAATTTTAATCTATACCTTTTCATACTAATTATTTTGGCAAACAATGAATATGATAACAATATAATAATAAATACAACTTTATTATTATAAACATGGTAGATTGGTTTTTGGGCATACCTTATATCCCAACAATCTACCACTTGCACTAGATCCAATCAGTCATGAACCTCGCTCTTAGCTTTCACTTGTGCTTATCAAACTCTTTTATGTCAAGTGCTTTGGTGAATGGATATGCAACGTTGTCTTTGCCATCTATCTTTTATAGTTTAACATCACCACGTCCAACGATTTCTCTAATCATGTGATATTTTCGCAAGACATACTCATTCTTTTGGTGTGATCTAGGCTCATGTCCTTGAACAATAGCCTCGTTATTGTCACACAATAACATGACTAATTTTTCCATTAAAAGAACTACACCAAGTTCAGCTCAGAACTTCTTCATCCAAATTGCTTCTTTAGCAGCTTCGCTTGCTACTATATACTTTGCTTCAGTAGTTGAATCAGCTACTGTCTCTTGTTTGAAACTTTTCCAACTTAGTGTGCCTCCATTCAAGGTGAAGACATAACTAGAAACTGATTTGGCATCTTACTTATATGACTGAAAACTCGCATCGGCATGACCCTTTAACTTAAGTTCAGAATCTCCATATATGAGGAATTGGTATTTAGTCCTTCTTAAGTACTTAAGAATGGTCTTAACCACTTTCCAGTGTTCCTCACCTGGATTTGATTGATATTGACTAGTTACACCCATTGCATAGGCGATATCAGGTCGTGTACAAGTCATGTGTATACGATAGCTCCCACTACACTCACATATGGTACCCTATTCATGCATTCTATTTCTTTAGCAGTCTTAGGACAATCTTGTCTATTGAGAGTAACTTCAGATCTTATAGGTAAGTAGACTCTTTTAGAGTTGTCCATGTTATACCTCTTTAAGATGGTTCAATGTAAAAATATTGAGAGAGTCCAAGAAGTCTTCTGGATCTATCTCAATAGATCTTATTCTTAGAATAAAAATGGCTTCTCCCATATCCTTCATGGAAAACTGTTTTGGTAGCCAAATTTTTGTAGATTGCAATGCAGTAATATCATTTTCTATAAGCAATATGTCATCGACATATAGCAATAGGAAGATGATCATGCTCCCACTAACATTTTTGTAAAAACAAGGTTCTTCTTCACATCTAACAAAACCAAACTTCTAGAAGCTTGCTTTAATCCATAAATGGACCGTTGTAGCTTGCAAAATTTATTATGATCAAACATAGGTGTAAAACCTTTAGGTTGTGTCATGTGCACATCCTCTTTCAACTATCCATTAAGAAAAGTTGTCTTCACATCCATCTGTCGTATTTCATAATCATGGTATGTTGCTATAGCAAGTAGAATCTGAAATAATTTGAGCATTGCCACAAGAGAATAAGCTTTGTCATAATCTATTCCTTCTTTTTGATGATATCTCTTGTCAATAAGGCGAGCTTTATAAGTCTCAACCTTTCCATCTACTCCAATTTTTTTCCTGTAAACCCATTTACATCCAATTGGTTTTATGTCCTTTGAAGCCTCGACTAGAGTCCATACTTTGTTGGTCTTCATGGATTCCATTTCAGATTCCATGGCATCTTACCACTTCTCATGGTCCAAGCTTTGCATGGTCTCTTCATAACATGTGGGGTCATCATCAATATGATAATCCTCATTTGATATTGCATCTAACACCATCAAGTTTAATCTATCTAGTGCATAATGTGATCTCATATATCTTCTACGAGGCACTTGTGCATCTGAATTCACTTGCTCTAGATTCATTGGTTGTTCCATTTGTTCTTGAACTGGTTCAGTAACATGTTCCTGAACTACAACTGGGTATTGAACCACAATAGTTGAAGATGGTAACCTTTGTGTTGAACTTAAAACATATAAGCAAGGTTGCTCATGTTCCATATCATGTTCTTGAGCATTAGATGTTTCATTGGTTTGTTGGTCTTCATCAAGAACTATTTCTTTACCATGAATTCATTCTGCAAGAAATTCCCTTTCTAAAAAAGTCTTTCCTCTTGCCACAAACACTTTATGGTCAGAAGGGTGGTAAAAGTAATATCTCATTGTTTCCTTAGGATATCCAATAAATCTACAATTGTCATGCCTAGCTTCAAGTTTATTCGTTTGTAATCACCTAACGTAGGTTGGGCATCCACAAACTTTAATATGCTTAAGGCTTAGTTTGCGCCTTTTCCATATCTCATATGGTGTTGTAAAGACGGATTTCATGGGAACTTTATTTAACAAATAATTTGTCACTTCCAAAGCATATCCCAATAAGCTTATTAGAAGATCAGTGAACCTCATCATGGATCTTACCATATCTAATAAGGTTCGATTCCTTCTTTCAGATAAACCATTATGATGTGGCGTACCTGGAGGTGTCTATTGTGAAAGAATTTCATTCTCTTTCAAATAATTAAGAAAATCAGCATTAAGATATTCTCGTCTTTTATCGGATCTTAGTACCTTGATACTTTTACTAGTTTGTTTTTCCTCTTCACTATGAATCATTTGAACATTTCAAATGATTCAGATTTATGTTTCATGATATAAACAACCATATCGCAAAACATTATCAATGAATGTAATAAAATAAAATATCCTCCTTTGACTTGAATTCTCATGGGCCCACAAATATTCGTATGAATTATTCCCAATAATTTAGAGGTTCTTTCTCCATTTCCAATAAACGGAGATTTAGTAATTTTTCTTGTGAGACAATATGCACAAGTCGTGTATGATTCATAATCATAATTGTCAAGGTAACATTCCTTGTGCAACTGGCTAATTACATTCTCATCGATATGATTGAGTCAATAGTGTCAAAGATATATTTTGTTTACTTGCTCATCTCTTTCTCTTTTAAGACTAAAAACATGTATAATCGAGTTAAAACGCACTTGAGGTAAGACATAAATGTCGTATTGGATATACTCATTCGCATAAAAGATGTCATTATTATAAATCGAGCAAACACGTTTATTAAAAACAAAGCGATAACCACGAGTATCCAACATAGAAATTGAAATAATGTGCGAAACGAAATTAGGAATATAATAATAATTCTCCAAGACTAGTACATTGTTAGTCAGTATTATAAAGGAAACTATTCCTATAGCCTTGGTTGCAACACTTGCTCCATTTCCCACATGGAGATAGACTTCTCCCTTCTTCAACCATCTAGTTATTTGTAGTCCTTGTAACGAATTGCATATGTTAAAACTACTAGCAGTATCTAATACCCATATTGAAGAATCAATAACAGTTAAGGAAATCATGAAAACACTTTTCATTAGTGTCTCATCTAGATTCTTTTATTTTAAAGAATCAATATATTTGCGACAATTCATCTTTCAATGTCTCTTCTCCTTACAAAAAAAAACATTTTGCATTGATTTGGTCAATATCATCTTTCTTGTCCCTAGGTTTGGTCACACCACCTTTGGGCGTGAAAGACTTCTTTATGGACTTATTATTCCATTTGCCCTTTTTATTGTTGGACTTTCCAACTACCAAGACAGATCCTTAGTTCTTTCCAGAGTCAATATGATTATGATAATCAATCAACATATTCAACATCTCATGCAAGTCATGATTCATCTTATTCATGTTAAAATTAACAATGAATTGTGAGAAAGAGTCAGAGAGTGACTGTAGAATCAAATCTTGGGATAAATCCTTTCTAAATTTGTAGTCCAACTTCTCAAGTTTTTCCATAACACTAATCATCTTTACAACATGGGATCCCACGTTAGCATTAATATTCAATATGGACCTAAATAAAGTCTTGGACAACTGGTATCTAGTTGTCATACTCTATGCACCATACATCTTCTTAAGATGTGCAATGATGTTAGTTGGATCCATGCCCTCATGCTGCTTCTAGAGTTCATAACTCATTAATGCTAAGATGAGGCATTTTGTACTCATAAAGTCCTCTAAGTACTTCTTATAAGCACTAACTGCCTCAACATCATCATTATTGTTTGGTTCAGGCAGAGCAGATATATCAACTGTATCGATAAGTTTCTCGTGCATGAGAACAATTCTCAGAGTTCAGTCAACCATGAAAGTTGTCACCGACCAACTTTCCATCAGCGAATATCGAACATAATGACAAAGTAGACATGTTGAGATATCTCTACAAAGTTAAACAAATACTTGAGAACATATTATGTAAAAAGATAATATCACAAATAAAATAATCTCACTTACTAAAATAGCAATTTAAGAAATAAATATTTCTTCTAGTGGAAATATAAAATAAATGCCTTAAAATTGTGAACAAATACTTGGTTGTCAAGTTATTTCTAATGCACATTTTAAGGCAAATGTATCAAATACAATTTTAATCGAAATAATAAATAACAAATAGCTATTTGTTTGTCAGGTCATTTCTATAAGTATAATTAAATTAATATTTACACTTTATAGGTAGTCTAGGAGATTAGTGATAAAATTAATTTTTGATTGATTAGTATCATATACCATGTTAATCATCTTAATTACAAGTCCTCTGCTAGTCAAGTCGTCTCTTGAAATTAAATAATTAACACGCTATTAAAAACGTATTTTATACAAAATAATTTTTAGAACAATAAAATAAATTTGTCCATCACATGAAATTTATGATTAATATATTACAAATCTATATACATCCTTAAATTTATAACTGTGATATATAAATCTAATTTATACATTAGTATACTAATTAATCATCACTCGTTATATTCAGAATATGAAGTGGTTGCACCTCAGCCAAAATTTCATTTCATACATTTCAAACACCAACAATATTGTTAGAGTTTACGTGCTGTTTCTAGATGCACTATTAAATATATTAACAATATAACTCATTATATTATTTTTTAGGATACAAACTGATTGTTTAGTTTTCATAAAACTTTTCACAATCCAATACATTCAATACAACACTATGTCAAGACATTTATAGTGCAACAATTCAAGTCATTAATGTGTGACGAATTAAAAAAACAATAACATTAAGTCATCATTGTTCACATTTACAATCATGTAGTCACACGTTTTTCAAGTAGTCATTGTGACATGATTTGCATCAATCATTTATTGTGTTTGATTTAGAACTAATTATTCACAGTCTCAATAATTTACATCAATTTCTAAAACCAATTAATATTACAGCATAAATTAAAACACGAAAACTTGCTTTATACTAATTAAACATTATTAATGGATCTATTTGTGTTAAAATATGCATATAAGATAACAATAAGGCAAAAAAAATTTTATAAAAAATATCTCATGAGACTGTGATGACTTCAAAAATATGAAGGTCTTATACGTGTATTCACACCAAAATTATTCTTTGTTGATCAACACTTTATCTATGGAACGAATTAAGAATCTTCTAAAAATAATAAATCAAGAGATGAAGAAGAATTCTTTTCTTTTCTTCACACTTCCCAAATGCACACATTTTCAATCCCAAAATGAACATAGGATTTTGTGGTATGTTTTTCAAAAAAAACAACCACCCAATCCTTTATTCCTATCACATAGTAACCACAATCTTATTTTTCTCTTTTTTTGGTTTTGTTATTTTTATTTTTCGAATGTTTAAATCAATAACTATCTTATCAGGTTTATTAATTTAAACATACATTTGAAAATATATTAATTAAGTCTCACTTAATTATACAGATGGCAGAATAATATTATTCGTATTATCTGTGCTAGTAAAAAATACAATAATATTCTACTTAAAAGAAATTAAAAAATTAAACTATTTAATTTAATCGATAATATTTTCTCGTTCAATAAAAAACAGAACACTCGTTAGTGTGCGACATGTAGGTTCATTACTAAATCGATACTAATCAAGGTTGACATCTAACAACAATCTTTAACGACAAGATAGAAATGAAGTAATATCTTTTACTTTAGAACCATTATTAGAAGATTAATATAATATTTACTTCCATCTTTACAGCTCTATGTTAACTCTAGAATATGATGTAATTGTCAAATTCCAATAAGTTAACATGTAGTGAATGACTTAAGAGACACATTTCTTCATTCCTTCAATTCCACTTAACCAAGGTCTTTATTGTAAGAAACGTCTAATGTTACATGAATGGTTATATTGTTTTGTTTTGAATAGTGTAAATCGTGAATGTAGAGTTGTGAATGAAATGGTAACTCTTGGGAAATAGTCTATATAGTGCTTAATGGAAGCACTATACTAATCAGAAAAAAGAGCTGAAACATTGTCCATATCTCTGCCCATAAAGTTTGTCTCTATCGGCCATCAATAAAGGAAGAGCATATAAAGGAAGGGAAAGAGATAGAAGAATTTTTCTATTGACGAAGAATAATACAACATACAAAAGAAGATCGTGTCGTCATGGATAGAGGTAGCCTATAACCATTCTTACTATGTGAAAGCTGTGAATTCTTAAAATCCATTTACACATGGTTTTTATGAGTAAACTTACATATGGTATTAGGGCACTATCTTTAAAAAATTATAGTTTTCCATTAATTTTGATTTAATCATCAATGATGTTTTAAAATGTATTCTTGAATGTTTAGAGAATTAAAATAAATTATTTCGGCTGCATCATAATTCCAACTAATGAAAACAGAAACAAAATGTTATATTTGTTTTTATTCTGCACTATGTTGCTATTATGTTGTCTGAACAGTTTAATTATAACATCTAATACATAAATACAGAATGTTCTCTTCAACACTGTTTCATATATATTTCTGTATATGCTTATATGCCATAAATATTACACAGAAAGTAAAGTGTTTATATGCGTTATATATATATTATGCAGAAAATAATCAGTGTTTTTTTTTTCTCTCTCTGTGTTCTATCTATATTATGTTTTGTCCACGTCTCTGTATAGATAGAGGCAATATATATGCATATTGCTATATGTTATAGGTTAACAATAAAGTAATGTGTATATGTTACATACATATAAAAGTTTCAGAGAAGCAAATATATATTATATATCCGTGACAGATAAACATTAACATATATGTTACATATATAATAGTTAAAGAGAAGTATTATATATGTTATATATAACAGATAATATATATAACAATTGAATGGATATATAATTAAATTTCATTTTCCTTTGATGTAATTGTTGTATAAATATATATGTGACTTTATAATTTATGTGCAATTTTGTGAGTCATATGTACATATAATATTATAACTTGTTAGATGTTTGAAATTATTGTATGATAGATTTGTTAATCATCAAAGTGGTCAAACCTTTATGGTTAATTAATTCTAAATTGTATGATCGTATTTCATTTGTTTGGAATTATTGTATGATAGATTTGTTAATCACCAAAGTGGTCAAATCTTTATGCTTATTTAACTCAAAATTGTATGATCATATTTCATTTACTCGTCAATTTGATACTATGAATTATTTGTTTATGAATAAATTAAAGTTCATTATTATAAGACAGTTAAGAATCATCTGAAGGTTGATTGTTTGTACTTGTAATCAATGACCATAAATGTTGGTAGTATAAATACATCAGTAGTTATATTTATATATTCAAATATAGTAAATGTTTCTAATATATGTATGTATCAATGCCAAATTATGTGAAATTCTTTTAGTATTATTATGTCTAGTATGGTAGATTGATGGATTACCCAAAGGTAGACATTCATATACACTTATGAAGTAGTCTGAATTATGTTAGCATCTAACTCAATGCCTTAATGTTTTTGTTTAATTTCATTGATTGCAGTACCTGTTGCTTTGCATTCGCAATTCTCATCTGTTCCAATTTTCAATGGACTTAACTTCTCTGAATGGAGTGAACAAGTCCAATTTTACCTTGGGGTAATGGATTTGGATTTATCACGTAGAGAAGATAAGTCAAGTGTTATTACTAATATAAGCACTGAAGAACATAAAGTTCATTATATGAATTGGGAAAGATGAAACATAATGGGTTTAATGTATATGCAAATTGAGTATTGTTGACAACATTAAGTCAGATCTTTCTAAAATTGAAAGTGCTAAATAAATGCTAAAGTTTGTGGAAGAGCGCTCCCAAACTGCTGACAAGTCTCTTATTGTGACACTAATGAGTACATTGACCACCATGAAATTTGATGGTTCTCATACTATGCATGAGCATATCATTGAAATGACAAACAATGCAGCAAGACTTAAGACATTAGGAATGAATGTGGATGAAAACTTCATTGTGCAATTTATACTAAATTCATTACCCTCCGAATATGATCCTTTCCAAATGAGCTATAACACCATGAAAGATAAACGGAAAATGCATGAATTGCATAGTATGTTAGTTCAAGAGGAAATCAGAATGAGGAGCCAAGGAAATCATTCCATCAATTATGTTAATCATCAAGGAGCTAGAAAGAAAATCAGTAAGAAACATGACAAGAAAAGGGAATGGACTCTTAAAGATTAATGAGTCCTTCTCAAATCTATAAGAATGAACATCATGATTACAGATATCATTTCTGTAGAAAGATTGGATATTTTCAAAAGGATTGTCCAAAACACAAAGGTTGGTTTGAAAGAAAGGTAAGCCTAGTGCTTATGTATGTTTTGAATCAAACTTAGCAAAAGCTCATTGTAATATTTGGTGGATTGAATCTGGATGTACTGCTCATGTTTCTAATACTATGAATTCATTATGACCCGAACTACAAGACCAAATAAAAAATTTGTTTTTATGGGAAATAGAGTGAAGGTTCTAGTGGAAGTAGTCGGGACTTATCATTTAATCCTTAACACCGAATATCATTTAGATTTATTTGAAACCCTTTATGTATCTAATATATCTAGGAATTTGGTTTCTTTATCTAAACTTCATGTTGTTGGATACTCTTTTAAATTTGGTAATGAATGTTTCAGTTTGTACAAATATACTCATTTAAATGGCAATGATATATTATGTGATGGATTATATAAGTTAAATAAATCTTGATAATTTTTTTTATGAAACATTTTTAACCTTGCATCATAACGTTGGAATTAAGTGTGACTTAATTTATGAACCTTCTGCTTACTTGTGGTATAAAAGTTTGGGACATATTTCCAAAGAAAGAATGAAATGATCAGTAAAGAATGAAATCCTTCCAGATTTAGATTTTACCGATATGAATATTTGTGTGGATTGTATTAAAGGCAAACAAACAGAACACACAAAGAAAGGAGCCACAAGAAGCACCAAGCTTTTCGAAATCATACACATATATTTGTGGACCTTTTGATGTTAATTCTTTCAATAAGAAAAAATATTTCATTACCTTCATTGATGATTATTCACGTTATGAACGTATCTATTTATTGTCTAATAAATCTCAAACTCCTCCACAAGTTCTCAAATAGGGAATTCGCTTCTGGTCTATTCTGAAAGAATATGTCATCTTCACATCCCTCAAATTTCCTTATATATTCATAAGCCAATTTACATAAATGTGGACAACTTCTCTTATCTTTGAACCCCATTTGCCTAGCTATGTAATGAGAGAACCTTTCAAGCTTAAGGGGTTGGGCATATTTAGATAATTTGAGATGTGAAATGATCTTTCGATCTTATCATATTTTTGAGAAGATAATGCATTGCAAAAGCAAACATCAACCCAACAAGAGACAGTACAATATTGCTCAAACAAGATATACAATTAGGTTAGTTTGATATAAATAGTTTACTCTTTGTATTTCGTTAATCAATCCATGAAATAAGTTCTTCTCTTATCAAGTCTTTCCATCATTCTCTACTTTCATATCTTTGTCTTGTTTTGCAAGTTTATGCATCCATGGAGGTACCATTTTTAAGATAGAATCAGAGCATCAATTGATGCTTTGTTTTGCCATTAGAGTTATCATAGCCCTTGCATCCATGAAAGGATGACACTTACATCAATTGGATGTTAACACAACTTTCCTACATGGTGACTTAATTGAACAAGTCTACATGAAACCTCTACTTGGCCTAGAAATACCTAATAGGAATTTGGTTGCAAGCTAGAAAAATCATTATATAGATTGAAATAAGCAAGTAGGCAATGAAAGGTCAAACTTACTACTGTTTTAGTTCAATCTAGTTATATTCAATCAAGGGTAGACTATTCCATTTTCACCAAAATCAATACTAGTAGCTATATTGTTATTCTTGTGTATATAGATGATCTTGTTATTGTAGGAGACAATCTCAATGAAATAAAAAGTATTAAAGGTTCACTTGATAAGAAATTTAGTATCAAGGGTTTAGGAGTGCTTAAATATTTCCTTGGAATTGAAGTTGCTAGAAATAAGGAATGAATTAGTTTGTGCCAAAAAAGATATGCTCTTGATTTACTTCAACATTAAGGGCTCTTAGCCAATAAACCTTGCTCCAATTCTATAGATAGCAATGCTAAACTTCACAACACCTCTGGTATGTTATATTCTAATGTTACCTCATATAGAAGATTAATTGATAGGTTGGTTTACTTAACTCATACTAGGCCTGATATATCTTTTATCGTAGGGCACTTGAGCCAATTTTTGGCCACTCCAACTTTGGAACATTTTAAAGTTGCCTTAAGAATTCTGAGATATATCAAGGATGCTCTATGGAAGGGTTTACTTTTTCCTTCTAAAAATAACACTATTTTACAGGGGTATGGTGATTTTGATTGGGCTTCTTGTCTTGATACAAGAAGATCGGTGACAAGGTTTTGTTTCTTCCTTGGAGATTCCCTGATATGTTGGAAAAGTAAGAGACAAAGAACAGTCTCTAGATCTTCTGCAGAAGCAGAATATAGAGCTTTGGCTCTTACAGGTTGTGTGGCTCAATGGCTCTTACACCTACTTGATGATCTGCAATAAACTCATATGTGTCATGTTGTTTTGTATTGTGACAGCCAATCAGCCTTACACATAGTTGTTAACCCTGTTTTTCATGAAAGGACTAAGCATATTGAAATGGATTGTCATTCCATTAGAGAAAAGGTGATAGATGGTGTAATGCACCTTTTACCAATTCCTAGCAATCAACAGATTGCTGATATATTTACCAAGGCATAGTCCCCTGGAATCTTCATTGATAATGTATCAAATCTTGGATTGTGTGATATACATTTTCCAGCTTGTGGGGGGATGTTAAACATAATGAATTCTGATAATTTGACTCATCATGACAGGTTGACAATCATGGATATCAAGGATCAAACAATTGCCAACTTATTGGTGCAAGATGTTCCCACAACATTGGTCATGATGTAGAGTGTTCCAGCAGACCAAGCAATCAAGATGTTGCACCAAGGAACATAGGCCTCGGTCATAATCCAAGACTTAGTGCACCAAGTCTTATCGCCAGCCTCGGCCAGAGTCTAAGCCTTGGCCCACTAAGTCCTATCGTCAGCCTCAGTTAGTGTTTAGGCCTTGGCGCACCATGTCCCCTTGCAAGCCTCAGTCATAATTGAAGGCACACCGCACCAAATCCAATCTTCTCGGTCATGTTCACCAGAATGGGTCTGATCTTCTCAGCTAGACAATGGGCCACAATGGCTTCCATGCTCAGGCCAACTTAGCTCATGTGTTGCTTAAGCATCAAGCAATTTGTTTGTACATTATTTTTCTGTTGATCGAAAATGTGAAGTGTGATTGAGTTGATTCCAATTGGAAATGAAGTTTTGGGTCCCTTGTAATACAACATTTCTAAAAGTTTTACTTTAGATTATTGCCAAGGAAGTCATAAGTGTATTCATTATAAATGTTGTCATCCACTTTCCACATATCATATAAAGGCGTAGGACAACTTTGGTCCCTTATGCTCACAATTTTTACTCCAAGATTAAGGTCACTTTTTTCAAATAAGTATCTAGAAAATAAAGAAATGCAAATAATCTTATTCAAATTTAGAAAAATAATATATGGTTCTTGTTTTACTCTTTCAACTTTATTCTTGTCTCTCATTTTTTACGTGAACAAATATTTTGAAATACATTTTTATTTTCTAAAGTGAAGTATTATTTTAATAGCAACTGTTTTTTTTTCTATAGGTGTCCCAAGCCTAGAAATAGAAACATGACTGAATGTATATCTAAACCTAAGACAAATTTAAAATTGTTATTTTTCTAAACTAACAACTGTTTTGATAGGTATAGTTGTGTTTGTCAATTTGCATTTTTAATCTTCAAGAAACCTTATTAAGTGTTATGTATTTCCTATCACCTCCTTTTGCTATATATTTTTTTTCATTTTTGCTCTCAAATGTTTATTTAAAATGGAGACTAAAGTTGAAATGAGTTATTTTGACATCATCTAATTAGATTGTGTTAAACCTAGTTGTTCTTATTTTTCTGTGGTCCAACTTTAATAACATTAATGTAAAAAAGTTTGGGTTGGTTGGTATAGTTAAGAGGGTGGCAAACAAGATTAGGGACAATTTTAAGCATGGTTTTAATAAGTGTCCTAAGACATTCTTATTAAAATTACACAATTTCTAACATTTAACACTTTAAAATATTATTTTACGATACAAGGTTTTTCTTGTTTAATTCCATAACCTATTCTTCTAAGGTATGTTGGTTTTTGGAGGATAATGAAAGGAATAAAAATATTTTGGGAGCTATGAAATATACTCGTAATATGAGTCTAAAACTCTCTATTAACCTTTATTCTTCTTCAAAACCATGGAAACGAACTTCCTTTTTATTCTTGAACTAACAAGGGAGCACCCAAGTTCAGTAACCATTCATACAACACAGTCCAATTTTTATAAGGGTTAATCAAGTCCACAGTTTTAAAGAGAACTCAAATGGTATAAAAGCATTTAGTATTAGTTTTGCATAGATCATATATTAATTTTGCATAGATCATATCATTCTAGATGTTGGACTATAATTAAATGGTCCCATCACTGACAGAACTTCAAAATAATTTTAATTTTTAGTATTAACTGAATAAGGGGTTGGACTAATTAAACGGGGAAATTTCGGTTCAACTGTGTCAAACCTAGTTAAATTGGAGTAACTCAAGTCAACCAGACGGTTCACTTAAAATTAGAAAGAAAAAAAAGCGAAATACTACTATAATATTTTGTTTTATTTTGGTCCAAAACAGATGGAAAGATGTTATCTCAATATAATTATATAAAATTTTGTATTTATATACAATTATATATGACATCATCTTGTCTGACCGAATACTTTAGTCAATTAAACCGAATACGAGACCTATCCCGGATTGATATCCAGCTCAAATTTCTTAACATTGATGTCATGCTTCTAATTGAAACCATAGATATTCTGTAGTGGAAGTAACTCATCTTGGCTCTATTAAACTTTCAGTCATGTTGTCCCCTGAAGAGGGTGTGTTTGATCCAGGTTGAAAATTATTATATCTAGATTTGCTTAGATCTGAACTAACCGAATGAAGAAATGGTGGTTGAGTTGGTTGAGGAATTTCATGATTGCCATTAATCATTTTAACAACTACTGACATTGATGGTCTCAGCTCTGCAGATGCTTGTGCACAAAGCAACCCTATTTGAAGCAATCCGCATGCTTCCTCTCGACGAAAATTACCCTCTAGGGCCGGATCAACGATGTCGGATAGCCTATTTGATCCATAGAGGCTCCAAGCCTTGTACAAAAGAAGCAGAGGAAAATGATCATTAGCCTTAAAACTGTAACAAAACTTTTCTTGTTAAACAAGCATCGAATGTAATAGTTTCGGATTATAACAGTTACCATTTGTAGGATAGAGGATGAATTTAAAACAAAGGTACTGTTTCTTTTGCCAGATACGATTTCGACAACTAGAACTCCGAAGCTGTAAACATCTGCTTTCTCGGACAACTGACCACGAACTATATACTCCGGAGCCATATAACCCCTAAATATGAACATTAAATATAAGAATAGTGAAGTGTCTGATACGATACGTATTGGATACTGGTAAGATAACGATTTTGGTTGTAGGCTCTTATAGCCCAAGGCTTATGCAGGATATATCCTACACTTGTGTCATATACAGAACACATTGATCTCTAGCTACATAAGAATAAGATGATATAAAAAGTGAAGCACTTACAATGTGCCAGCAATGGCTGTGCTAATGTGGGACTTGTCTTCTGGAAATAATCTAGCGAGTCCAAAATCGGCAATCTTGGGTGTGAAGTCCTCATCAAGCATAATGTTGCTTAATTTTATATCCCTATGAATGATTCTCACAGGTGAATCCTCATGAAGATAGGCCATGCCCTCTGCAACCCCTAAGATGATCTTATGCCTCACTTCCCAAGTCAATGGTTGAGAAATCCTTCTGACTGAACCGATTCGAATGCGACAAGAGTAACTAAGTAGTATATAGAAATGAAATTTCTTATAGAGCAGATATCGGATATAAAGAAACAAACCAGAAAGGTGATCGTGGAGGCTCTGATTAGGTACATATTCATAAACAAGAAGGCTTTCAGGTCCTGTAATGCTGCAACCCAAAAGCTTTACAAGATTTTTGTGATGAATTCCATTGATCAAATTGACTTCATTGAAGAAATGATCTGCCCATTGTGTTGTGATAAAGCTAAGCCTTTTAATTGCTACGGTATTTCCATCCGGAAGAACTCCCTGTACAAAAAAAATCAATATAGTTAAGCAATCTAAAAGGGCAGCCCAGTACACGAGGCTCCCATTTAGTGGGGTAGATGTAAGCAATCTTTACACATCAATTTAGTCGCCGGATAACATAATAAGGCATAAGATCGGAAGTTACTTTATAAACAGAACCTGATCCCCCTTGTCCTAGCTTATTGGCCTCATTGAAGTAGTTTGATGCTTTTTCAAGAATTTCATATGGCATATTTAGCTTGGACTTGCTCACTCTATCCAAAAGTACACCAAATTGTCTTTTTTCTGAGGTAAGAAAAACATGACAGAAATTTTAAGTACTTGGAGTTTGGACAATATATCCTAGTTTGAAATGTCAAACAATTGATACCTCTTCTCTTCTTCAATACATTCTTCTTTACGAAGAAAACAACTGTTGCAACAACCACCAGAAGCGCCACGGCGGTAGAAGCAGCAGCCAGGATTATAGCTAGCTTTTGATGTCCTAACATACAGTAACACAGCTTTAATGATATGCTTTATAAGAAAAGTGATTTTTGTGTAATTTTCACAACATGCCTATTATCAGATTTCAATAGGTAAAATTCCATGACAAACACATCATAAGGGAAAAACTTCCACATAAAAGTGCTCAAAAGAATCAAATGTTTCCTTTGAATATCACTTGCAAAACAAAAGTAAATACTAGATACATGCTTAAACATTGACTATTTGATATATTAGAGTTCTAATGGCTATATGGCCTATATGAGATATTCAAATCAAATATGCATCTTAAATTCATTTCCAAACTAGAGAAATACTAATTAGGATGGGAGGGTCAATGGCCTAAAAATCAACTACGACAACGAAATATTTTCCTGCTAAGCAGGATCACTTACATGGATTAGACGATGTCGAAATGTCCTAGAATAAGTCACATCTATGGACAAACCATTTAAAACCAAATCCTTTTCAGTGGTTTCATTTCACCTATATACTTTTTTCTTGGTCTCCTTCCACCTTTGACTATTATACATTTGCGCTATATTGAATGTGATCTAATCTTCCTATATCAAATGTCTTCTTCAAACATGTCCAAATAATCTAAGGTGAGAGTGCGATAGGTTCTACATCAACTTTCTCCAAATGGTTTTAAACTGTGGTTATGATTGCAGTTACGTTGCATTTATCGCAAAATCGTCTGAAAGTGCGGGTTCAAATGAGATTGCGATGAGGTTGCAAAGAGACTCAAAACCATAACACTGCAGCCAAAATTGAAACTATGGACTGCAATTTAAAACCTTCTTATGCATTCATTCCTAATTTCCTCCTAAATCCAAATCATAAGAGATAAAAATCAATATCATAAAATAAAATTAAACAAGAACCAGATAGAAAAACAGAGAAATAAGGGAAGGTTCATAGAAAAAAAGGACTAGCTCACCACGATTTCCTCCGGCAGGTGAATCATTGGTTGAATTGTTATAGAACTTTTGGTTCGAATATCTCAAGTAACAACCAGCATTCAATGCTCTCCCTTCATCTCTTGGAACACAAGAACCAATCTTTGTAACAGCATCTTCCAAACAATTCATGCAGGCACTTCCATTCACAATTTTCCAACACTGTGCCAACCCATAAACACTTACATTCCTTATATTCACAGACCCTACAAAGAACCCATCATTTCTTGGTGCTAACACACTCAAATTTCTCACTAACTCCAAAGCATTGTCTCCATAAACATTCCTATTACCCTTAAAATCACTGGTGTTACACACAGTTGTGTCTTGATCACTTAGACTCTCATTGAAGAAGTTATAGTCATCATACCTGAGACAGAGACCCATCTACAGAGAATTAAAAGGAGCCCAAATACACATGTGTAGTTATTACAGAAGGTTAAACAGTAGTGTTCTTAAGACATTGGTTAAGAAATTCAAGATACAAATTTTGCATAAGAAAATGGTAGGTTCAACATATTAAAAATTCAAAAGATCATTTTTTGTGCAAAGTTTTCATTTTTTATTCCTTAAACAATGTTTGGACTCTACATGACCCATAAGCTAGTTGACAACTTATGATCTAGCTGATTAATTCATAAATGTGTGGTAAGATTAATTTATAAGCTAGTTAGTGTAATGTAAAATAGCATATGCCTCTAACTTATGAAGCAATAAACTATCACAAGTTATCAAATATAAGCAAAGTTTTAATTGTGATCCATGTTGTAGTTGTATTAACCAAAATTGTATACTATTGTGGGAAACTGCACTCACAATTGTGGTCCTTGTTGTGATTGCCGACTCCAGTGATTCAAATTGCGGACTGCATCACATAATGCGGCCGCAATATTGTGGTTGTGGTAACCGCTACAATTGCATCACACCGCATTTGTGGTGTGATACCGAATCACAATGATGTCGTCGCATAAGACCGTAACGCAACGGCGCAACCGCATCGGATCGCATTTGGGCCGCAACCGCGGGCCACATAGACCGCATTGATCTCAAAAATATTTTTTTACTCACAAAATAATTCAAACTGCAATGGCTGTTTCACCTTGCAGCACGACGCTTGTATAGCTCTCCCACAACCCCGTTTTCACGGTTTAGCCTGCTCCCATTTCGCTCACCGCTACTACGGGAATCACAGCAATCCGTATTGCAACAGCCACAATGACTGCAATTATGACCGCAACCATAATTTAAAACACTGACTAACTCAAATTTAAGACCTTCAAAGGTTATAAGCTCCTACCTTATTGTGATAAGCCTATTTACCAAATGTCAATATTGGCTTCTGTTTTATCAAATAAAATAAATTTCTATCTTATAAGCCAACTTGGTATTACCAAAACACTCTTAATATACCCTTTTGCAAACTTGGAATCAAAGAAGGAAAATTTGTACTAGGAATAAATGAATAACTTTTCCTTGTGAACCCATCTTTATTTACATCTTCACTAGTGTTTGGTTACTATTCTCATCTCATCTAATGAAGATTACCATATATAAACCTAACTATACAAAAAGATATTGAAGAAAGTGAAAACATTCCAACCTGAGATAACAGCCATCAAAGAAGAGTCTTCCACCACGAGTACCTTTCTGAAAGGGAAGACAACTAAGTATTTGAGTCTTGCTTTGTGCAAGACAAAGATCACAATCTGATTGAGAAAGATCTTTGAAACACTCACTAAAAGCATAGACAGTGTTGTTTCCAGTGCCATTAACAACTGCACCATATCTTTGTGATGAAATAAGAGGAGTTAGTGCATCCATGGAAGCTAAAAAACTTGATATGAAAACATCACGGTGAAGCATAGGTGCAGTTCTGTTGGTGCATAATAAAGCTGCTTTTGTGGCTCTTGGGTCAGAAACTGCAATAGTTGCAAGGGAACAAAGGAAGAGAAGCAAAAGAGATGAAGAAGCCATTGAAGGTGGAATACTATTTTCTTTTTCTTTTTTTATGGTTGCTTTGTTGCTTGAATATCATAAGCACATAAAAAATGGGGTTTGGAATTTGAGAAAATAATATGTAATAGTATCATCAAATCATCTATTATTTGTATATTTTTAAATATAAGCCATACAAATCAATAATAGTTGATAGACTAATAATATAAAATATTTTATAATAATAATAATTTATAGATTTTAAACTCATTATTCAATTGCCAAATTATCTATACTATATATAAAGCCACTTGAAATGTAATTTTCATTTCCTATATTGCCATTAACATTATTTAATTTTTACAAAAAAACTATATAATCCTAAGCAACTACCACCAATACATTAATTAACCACATATCTCACCTTGAATTTAACATTATCATAAACACAAAAAGTATAATATAAAATACACCGAACACAACAAATACATTTTAATTCATAAAAATAAAATATATAAAAATTGAATATGTAGTATCACAAAGTATTCACCGACAGGCACGAACTGTCTGTATACATTATTAATAATAATAATAGTAGGTAAGCCCGATAATAATAATGGTAAGTAAATAAGAGTATTTCTAATTAAAATAGTGATTATTTAGTTTTTACTCAAAGATATCATTTAAAAAGATTTTCATGATCAAGACACTTTACTTTTCTATAGTAGTTATTATTTTTGCATAAATATTATACTTATTAAACATAGTTATAACATCAAATTGTAAATAAATGATTGTAAAAATGGATATAAAAATAATTGAACAAAACTTGAAGGTAAAGCAAACCTAGTTATGATTTATTTAAACTTAAAATAATGGTGTTTTATTTGATGTCAATGAAGGGTCATTGTTTTGTTTTTTATTTGGAAGGATCGTTGCAACTTTGAAGCAAAAAGAAAGCGAGTGAATGGCAATGAAGTCAACGGAAGGAACATTTAGATTTTGGTCATGCTATACTTACATGTAGGTGACACAACCTAGGACAAGATAGTGGGACCATTTGCGTACGTGTCATTCCCTTGTTGGATGGCTGTGGAAGTTGTATAAACAAAGCCTGTCATTTTTAGAGTCAAAAGAGTAAGTGCTTCGGTCTTCAAGTATTGCAGGAGGGAAGGACCCACACGGAGAGTGAATTGTAGTAATTTCTCATGTGCTCGTGGCCTTCGACAAATGGTAGGCATTTTATCATCGTTAAAATTTAATGGTAAAATATTTTTCTCGCTAATCAAAGAAAGTAACACTTTTTTGAATAGAAGATGTGTTACTAGTTATTTATGATGGGTACGGTTGAGCATGGGTCACGTAAGGGTCTCTTACTCGACCATAAATATTGATCGAGTCATTTTTTGAATTTAGAGTCATATTAGACCCGAAGTTAACCTGACTCTAAATATCGTTTGAGTCAACATTTGAGCCTTAACCTAGACCTAATTAAATGTAATGTATATCTCTTTTAGAAAAAGTCTCTCAATATTATTTATTATTATGGATATTTAATTTTATATATGAAATGATATATCTATATATATTGTTAATCGTATATATGATAAAAATTAGAGAAATAATGATATTTTTTATCAAAGACATGTCATTACTTTGTACATAATTAAATAGAGACACATATAAATACGATGAGTGAGTAACCATGGGACGAGTTTAGGTCGGGTCATGCTTATCCCCTACCCAACCCTAAATATTGGTCGGTTTTAGTTTTTAAACTCAAACTCGACCCTAGACTCGATGAGACCGATCTTATTCGAGCTCGATCATGATCGGACCAAACTGAGTGAACGAATAGGGTTCGGTCCTGCTATCCTAAGATTTATTATTTATCTGACCTTAAATATCGATTAAGTTAATTCTTGAATCTGAACATGACTTCATACCCAATTAATTATAATATATTGTTTTAGATAAAATATTTTAACTTTACTTATTATTATTATATATATAATTTTATATATCAAATTATATCTATATATTTTGTTAATCGTGTATATATTGTAATGATAAATCATTTGCAAAAGAGTATTCTAAATAGCTATTAAAAAACACAATTAGAAATAAGTAGATAGATCATGGTAGCAAAATATATTATCTACTTTGTATTAAACAAATGTCATTATGTATACAATTGAATAAACATATCAAATAGAAATTATTAGTGACTATGTGACAAATTAGACTAGGTCATGTTTATTCCTTATCTAATCCTAAATATCATTTGGATCTAATTGTTAAACTCAAATTCGATCTTACACATGATAAACACAATGGTACGTAAATTCAATTATGATCGGGTCAAATTGAAAGTTAAAACAAAATTCTAAAATTACTCATTTTCAAATTTTCTTATTTCTAGAATCATACCTAACTTCACTTCTTACATTCAAGGATATAGGAAAGCTTGCCCACACACCTTTTACAATAGTCACCACTATTTTGCAAAGCAATCTCTAGACTTCACAACTAATAGAGTATTAATGGACAAATTAGTATAATAAACTTTTATGATTGTTGATAACACAATCGTCGTAATGGGCCAACCAAAGAAGGACTAATCCAAGAAGAGCTCACCGAGTCAAATTTTGAAGTCAATTAAATGGATATGATCATATCAAAACCATAGATTTTCTCTTAGTGACTATTGGAGAAAGTGGAAAAAAAATCAAGCATAGGCATTACAATGGGCCGTCCTTTGTTTTTATCCTCTAGAGTCAATCATCAACTTAAGAAAATTTGGGCTATTCTGTTGGTCATTCTATGAAAGTATTGGTCTAGCAGTGTAAAATCATGATGACAAAAAAATTAAATATTTAATTTGTAAGAACAATATTTATTGTGAGAGATATACATATATCCAAAATATATAAGTTTTTTAATCTAAAAGGTGAAAATATATATTTAGTAGTACAAAAGTCATGCTAATAAGTATACAAGAGAGAGTGTGTGAAAGAAAACTCACTCGTGAACATATTGTAGAATCATTATCATGACATAGTCAACACAGCATGACTTTGCCATGTTGGAAGAGTATTTTATAACGGATTTAAAGATCTCTAGAGTAATATTTGGAAGAAATTTCAAAGAAAATATTACATACTAACACATTTAAAAAGCACAAAAAGTATAACCTTAGCTCCTTCAACTCTTTTCTTTATCACCAAGACATAGTAGATATCATGATGGATGCAAAAAGCAGCGTAAGAAATTTATAAGGATTACGTCAGAAACCTTAAAAAACAGAGAATATATTCACAACGTTTTTATTTTGGAAAGGTTCCTTTTTCACTTAGAAAGGTTTCAATTCTATTTTTCTCTCAAACTGGGTGGTTTTTTTCTATCAGCAATATAATTTATTAGAAAAAATATAATAAAAATTAGGAGAACAAGTAGTACTCATATTCACTACATTCATGAATTAACAAAGTAATAGACAATTTGATGGATGTCACACTCATTCTACATAAGAGAATGAAAAAATAATATCCAAAGTCTCCTCAAGGTTGAAGCTAAGTCTTCAAAGATAATTTTATTCTTAATAATCCAAAGATTGCAAATAGTAACAAACCAAAGAGTCACCTACAATTTTTTTCTTGCTCTCCATCCAAACCATGTTCTCATGAATTGAGAAACGAGTCTTAACATCATTATGGATAATGGAGATAAGATCAAATATAGAATATAACGATTGCCAAACCAAATATGATTTGAACAAGAGAAAAATAAGTGGTTAGTAGATTCTCCAACTCACCACATAGAGCACAACTTTGAAGATCTTATGCTCCTAAGACTTCTCTCTTAGCTAGATTCACTTTAGTTGGAACTCCATCCAAAACAATTTGCTCAAACCTTCTTCAAGAAATCATGTTCTCGGCTTCCTTCCTCCTAATGCAAAACTTAATATGCATTTCTTACTGATTATTGCTCACCTTTGTCATGAATCTAAATCTAACTACATCATTATCTTGTTTAGGCAAATAGTCATAAAGGCCTTTTAAAAGAGCTTCAAACTCATCTTCCTCCCAATCCAACAAGCTCCTTCTCCAAGTAATATTCCAAGTTCATACCCCTTCACACCAATCTCCCATGGAGTTGACCATGGTATCTTTATCTAAAGCTACCTAAAACAATCTTGCAAAGGAGTTATTAAGAGTATCTTCCCTCACCCATAAATATGTCCAGAACTTAATAGAAGAACCAAATCCTAAAGAGCAACGAAAAGTCGAAAACCACACTCACTCAACCACAACTGATCTCTTCTCTAGGTTGACTAAGGTTCCCTAATTCTCTCCACCAAGATGAACCCCTCAAAGTGGGTAGTTAACCTTTGACTTGCAACATTTTCCTTCATTCTTTCCTCTTCCACATACTTACAATATATTTCTTTCTTCAAACAAATTCATTTTAGAATCTTTTATAGTCAATTACACACAAAGGGGTAGAATTGTGTTTGAAAACATTTTGATAAGTTGAAATGACTTGTAAAAATGTATATTTAGCAATCAGACTCACAGAGACAACAAACTAAGTTTTTAAAGCAAGCTTTTGAACAGAATTAATTATGTCATTGTTAGTTCCATAGTTTATATCATATCAAATAGATAAATGAATTAGAAGGGTCAAAAGATTCACACACAACAAGTGTCTTTATTCACCCCAACTTGGGCTCTATCTAGTCAACACTATCCAATATTCTTTCTTTATAAAATCACCTCTGACTCTATCAGTAAGTATTATTTACTCATCGAGTCACTCTTAGCAAGGCTTCTTCAGGATCTTAACAAATAAGTCAATAAGATTTGTTGTGGTTAAAATACCAACAAGAACAATATAGCTATATATTACAAGTTTTACACTGGGCGGGTGAATAAATAGCAAAGATTGTAAATAGATTGTTTATTCTTTCTCAAGTGTATGAAGGTATTTGAGCTAGAATACTTATAGAACTTTCTTTTTCATCAAATTAAAGTTTGGTTATGTTTCTAATTGCATTGGATTACTTGTAATTTCTATAGAGCTTTGCCTAGCGTGTAAGTTTTATATTTGTTTACACAGTTGTATGGTCCTTTAAATAGGTTTTGGAATTAAGATGATCATTTTCAATGCAATTGATCTTTAATCCCACATGCTTTTTTATTCGGATTAGTTTTAGTTTAGTCTTTGCATGCTTTTTTGTGTGAGCTAGGAGTTTTTACCTTTGCTTTTTTTGTGGATATAATTTGACTAATCTTTTTATACACTGTTATTGTATTATTGTATTATTCATGTTTAATTAAGCGGGTACACTTCAAGTGTCTCTTGCATTACATAATGACTTTTCTTGGAAATGAAGTTATGTAAATGAATGCTTGTTTTTCTATAAAGTGAAGAAAAATAATCCCATTGACTCATTATTCAACATGTCTACTTGTTCTGAAATATTGTCTTTCCTTGTTGGATGTTCTTCCATGTTTGATAAAAAAATTGTAAAAGAAAAACTAAGAAAAATATCATTCTATAATGTTTTTTTTTATCGGCAATTGTTAGTATGTTAATATGTTAGTATTTTGTTGTGGGTGAGACTTCACACTCAATCTCCTACACCCTACCATCAAACCACCCTTATAACTCCCATTAAGGTGGTCTGATGTTGAAGAGGGCGGTCGTAAGGAAGGGAGTACAGAAGGTTATAGGTTCGAGTCTCACTATCATTCTATAACGTTGATGTAGGTAACAAAGTAGTGACATGTTTCCCGAACATGATTTCAAAAATGTAGGTGGAAGAGTGGTTGGTGAAAAAACAAATGGAATTAGGTGTGTTGTGGAAGGAATGAGATCGAAGAAAGGAATGAGGTGAAAGAGTGACAAGTTAAAACTAAGAGTATGTGTATATTTGAAGATAAGAAAAGGACTATAATAAAAAAAAGTGAGGAATGTAAAAAATTAAACATGGGGTGCAAATAACACCTCCTAAATTCAATTAATAATATTTGATGTATAATTTGTTCATGTTGTTATGTATTTTGTGAGATTTTATATGGAGATATCTTTATGTATAAAAAATGGAGAAAAAAATAAGTAAGGAGAGATATAGATAATTTTATTTTTATTATATAAAATTGTAAAATTATGTCTTACATATAGCATAACTCAACTTCAAGCGTCCTTTTGTTCAACAATGTCGGATATATCGAGAGTAAAAAAAAAGTGCTACATTGCATAAAAATGGATGAATTGAAGAATATATAAGTAAATGAATTAAGATATATAATACTTTAAAGTTTTTGGTCCAGATATATTTCTATTTCTTAGAAATTGAAATAATGTTATAACCGATAAAAGATCTCAAAACAATCCTAATAGAAAAATGAAGAGATGCCTATGATATCTTTTATGACCTATATAAGATACCACAAAAGCATGCAAATCGGCTTCAGCCATGCATAAATGAAAGGTTGGCTTTGCTTGTGTGGTTGGACAAGTATCTTTCATGTGTGATGCTTGGTTACCATTTTCATGTGATGAATGTCAAATCATTTTGTATTTCTTTCTTTTGTGTCGACCGTGTTTTTTTATTTATCAAATCCTTCTATTTGGAATGCATATTATTATATTTGTTCATGAGGGTAAACTCGTATAATGGTAAAATTGTTGGTTAATAATTATAAGATCATGAGTTTAAATCCTTAAAATAAACCCTTTCCTTGTAGAAGTAAAAGTGTATACATTTATTATCTCAAGAACTAATTAAGTAAGAGTCTGGTACATTATACCATCGATTTTGAGACTATCGTAAACTATGTATATTTGGCAACCAAATGAAATTATAAACTTAACGTTTTTTTAATGAAAATTAAACTCAAAGTAGAAGCTCCAAAATCATGTGTAGGTTTATTTTTTGTTAGTTTATTTTTTTTCTTCAATTTTTTCACTTCTTATTTGAGCACATCATAACTTTTTCTCACTCCTCTATTTTCTTCTTCCACCAAACTTCATAACTCTTCCCATCATCACCATAATTTATTAAAACTTTTGTATAAAACTCGATATTTGTGTATTATTTATTTTTTGAATTATGTAATTCATGTTTACCAACTTCTATTTAATTGTATGTCATGTTGTTTTTAATATTGATATTGGTTTTTATATTGTATTTATTTTAATTTTTTTAGCTTATGTTATGCAATATTAAAAATTTATAGTAAAAATATATATAATAATAAATATTAAAAAATGCATATTTAAAAAATAGTGTAAAAGACAACCAAAGTAATCATAACATAAACAAATAACCTCATACTCTTTTCTATAATTTACTATGTAAAAATAATCTTTCTACTTTACCCAAACAAAATATATTTTTTTATATTTAGTTTTCAATTAAGATACCTAAATATAAACAAATTGTGATCTTAATAAATTATAATCTTCCGGTTTATAAACTGAAACTAAAAACATAATTTATATCAACCACACACTTAATATATCCCTACATTTTATCTTTTATTTTTTCTAATTAATTTGTTAAGGGATTTCCAACTTTTAAATAATTCAATTTTTAGTGAGTTCAGGATCAAATGCAGAATTAGTCTTATAAGTACTTACACATTATCTATCAACAAAATTTTATATTAATAGTCAGATTCAAAAACTATAATTATATGAGTTATGAGCTTATTCCTTAAAAAATGCACCAAACAAAAACTTTTTGTTCTCAAAATGATTGATTAATTTTTTGGAAAAAAAAGTGATTGCTTTGCCTAGCGTGTAATTGAGAATCTATTGAAATATTGAAATGAAAATAATACAATGAAGGGATAAGATATTTATGGCCTACCATTATTCAAAGCCATAGATGAGTTAATCATATATAGAAATATGAAAAGGATAAAAGACATGATATAATTTTTAAATGGAAAAGTATATATTCTTTATTTAAAGGGAAAAGATATTTTATTACTATATAACATATTGTATCTATCACTAATGTACGCTAGTTCAAGTGATATATGTTTGATTTCTTTAAACAAGATCTTGGATTCAAGTCTCGTGGATGAAAAAATATCTACAGGAAGAATTAGCACTACGCGCTTGTGGATGTTTCTGACTCGAACATGATTGTCTCTAATGTAATGATACACGTAGGAAACCAAAAAATATTTTATCTATCAAGCACGTCTTGGATCCATCAAGCAAGTACTCAGAATCTAGAAAAAGTGGTCTGCTCAATTGACCAAAATGGGAGGTCCAGTGAAGAAAAATTACAAAATTAACTCTTATCGTAAAGAGTATTTTAAGATTTTCTAGTGTATGTCGGCATATTTTCATTTTTATGGTGTTTGGAGAGCAATTCCTATTTTGTCGTGAGCATAAATGTTTATGATATTAATTCTATGTGTTTTGCTGTAAAATGTAAAATTTATATACCATGGGTATAAAAGTTTATATACATTTATTATTTCATTCATCATGTATTTTGATTACTTTTTTCAAAAAGTCAATAATAATTAAACATGATGCAACAATAATATATAAAACTCATAATACTATTTTCTTATTACAAGATTAATGAATTCAACCTATGTATACATAACATACGTATTTAGATGGTGATCACCTTTAACAATTGTGAGGAATGTTTTATAAAACTTCTAAATTGAAAATGTGAATATAGAGTTAAGAGAAAAAATATATACAATAAAATATATATATTTTATACATTATTATTATATCATTTACCATGTCTTATTATTATTAAATATGTCTTAAAATATGACATCAATCATGAGAATAGCATAATTGAAATTAATTTGGTAAAGAAATCTAACGGACTCCACGTGTTTCTCTCAAACGAAGGAATACCCAATCCAATTGCGCCACGTAATCATAAACCAATATTAGTATCTCTCAGTTGAAGTGAATCAACCGCTATCATTCATTCACACTCACTTCAAACCGCGAAGAATCATCTTCGCAATTTTCCTTTCAATTTCGATTCTCATTCTCATTTTTCTCATCACATTTCGATCGAAGGTTCCTTTTCGTTTTTCCATTTTTCTCGCATCGTAATTTTTACTTAATCTAATGAATTGAACAGTTTTAGAAATGATGATTGCGATTTAATCTGCAGAAAAAAAGGAGTGGATCGAAGGATTATGAGTAACAGTGTGAGCCATAGTATCTTTCACCAAACTTTGATTTATCAAAGTAAGGTGGTGAATTCTTGTGGCAACAGATTAGGATCGAAGAACAAGTTTCTGCTTTCAACTAATTTTCGCGGGAACAGGTTTTGTGTGAAGAAACTGAAGGAAAAGCATCAACAACATCGATTTGTTAATCCGTGTGCTGTGTTAACAAGTAATGCGGCTTCTGAAGATGTATGTTATCTTTTCAACAATGCTGTATTGGATTCTCTCGTTAACATTGTATACCGCGTACTGAATTTGTTCCGTAATGTATATTTGTTTATTAACTTAAACTTGATGTTCTATTCACACTGGAGCAGCTTTCAGGGAAGTTCAATCTTGAAGGAAATCTTGAGTTGCAGGTATGTATGTACAAAACTACAAATAATATGGTTTATATATGTTTTTGGTCCCAGAGGAGTTTTGCGAATTTTGATTTTAATTCGTATAAAATTGTTTTCTAAAGTTTTCACTCTTGTGTGTTTCAAAAACTTGGTTTTAATAGCTAAAACCCACATGTGACATGTGTTATACTTATTGCCGATGTGACCAATTGTGATATTGGCATATTATCGATAGAAACTCAATCCTAATTTTTGGAACACATAAGGATAGCCACCTAGTGGGGTCTGAGAATACAGATGTACTCTGCATGCGGAGAGGCTGTTTACTGGATTCAAGAAAAAATTATAAGGACCAAAAAAGTTCCCTAAACTTTGAATGACTAAAAACATATGTTAAGCCTAAATAATAAACGAAATTTTAATAACCTTTTAGCTAATGGATGCTTGTATTCAATGGAGCAGGTTGTTGTTAATTCCTCAGCTCCAGTAGCTGCAAGACAAGTGGATATTCAGGTTTCAAATAGTAGTGGCTCTCTGGTTTTACATTGGGGAGTTGTACATGATAGGCAAGGGTATGTTGAGTACAAGTTTTTAAGTTATTTCTTAATACTCGAATGTTTTAGGTGTTTGGACTAGGTAATAACAACTTGTAATCTACCTTGTAATTTGAAGGTGATTTTTTCACTTATACTTGTCTCTTGTTTCTAGGTGGGTACTTCCTTCTCGTTCCCCAGATGGAACTAAAGTTTATAAGAACAGAGCTCTTAGAACTCCTTTTGTGAAAGTAAGCTTCCAATAATAATTTCAAAAGATAAAACTTTTCCACAAAAATCAATATACTGACTTGACTAATTTAATTCTGGTTTGACTACTTTTTCTTTTACTTTTCTCTTATTAGTCCGGCTCAGGATCCTTCCTTAAAATAGAAGTTGATGATCCTGCTGCAAAAGCTATTGAGTTCCTTATACTTGATGAATCTCAGAATAAGTGGTGCGTTTATCTTGTTCCATTTGTCCCCTATATTCAATTTATAGTATTATGGTAAAATTGAAAATAATTATTTCTTTTTTATCTAAGTACAGGTTTAAAAACAATGGTGAGAACTTTCACATCAAGTTACCGGTAAAAGATAGGCTAGCTCAACAGGTTTCAGTTCCTGAAGACCTTGTACAAGTTCAAGCATATATTAGGTGGGAACGAAAGGGTAAGCAGATATACACTCCAGAGCAAGAGAAGGTCAGTAATCGAGTGATCATATGTTTCATATTCCCATTAGCTTCAAATCTTCCAGTTTGCTTTCTACTTTTATTTGTTCAGCTAATTCTTTTTCGATTTCCCGGTTTTCCCATTTAGTTTGTTTTTTCTCCAATTTCATTTCAATATTGCTTTTTTGCTTCACCTTTGAAGAATGTATTACATTCTTTTTAATTATAGCCGGGGTACATGTTCTTGATTATGCATGCCATAGAAACCTCTGGCACTCATTAGCTCTGTAAATTCTTCCAATCAGTGCTGTGTTCATGTGAACAGTGAACTTATGTATTCTGTAGCTTTACTTCTGGTGCTATCCTTATTTAAGATGGTTCTAGGATCCTGTCCAATGTGCTTTAAAACTCTCTCTGATATGCTTGACTTTAGCTTCCGTGAAATAGGTAGTCAGAAGCTTTGACCTGTGGTGGAGAATGAAACTACTAGAAGCAGCACCCCTTTCTTCACTAACATGACATAGAAATAAGAATATCATTTCATTGTGCCTGTCGAATAGGCACTTACCTTGTAAATTCCATCTATTCTTGATTTTTTCAAAATTAACTTTGAACATCCACTAGCATGATAACCACTCTAAAAAAGTTGATAATTGTATTAGAGGTTGATTATTAAATTAATGTTTCTACTACCTTTAGTTTCCTAATGAAATAATCAATTGTTAGAACAGGAATACCTTTTTATTATGGTTATTTATGAAGTGTGATTATGTTGAATCAGACAGTTTTATATAATTAAGGAAAAAAGAAAATAGAGACTTAGAGTAATATGTGATTGATATTGATACAGACATGATGGTCAGGGAAATGGCTAGTATAGTGCTGTCATTCTTTTGTGGTTGTTGGAATTTGATAGACCTGTGAGCTTGCAATATTTCAATTTTAAAGTTGGAACTAATACAATTTGTCTGCCATACCCAAGACATGTATATGATTTTCCCCTCTACCATGTTAGGAGGAATATGAAGCTGCTCGACGTGAACTATTAGAGGAAGTAACTAGGGGTACTTCTGTACAAGACCTCCGTGCAAGGTTAACTAACAAAACGAATGCCACTGAAGTTAAGGAGCCTACTGTTTATGAACCAAAGACCATCCCTGATGAACTTGTACAGATTCAAGCTTTTATACGTTGGGAGAAAGCTGGGAAGCCTAACTACTCTCCAGAACAACAACTTGTAACTTCATAATAGCCTTTCTGATTTTTCCTTTTTCTGTTGACTACTGCTTTCTTAGATTGTCAAAATTGCAATGTTCATTAATTGCTCTAAGTATCTAATGAGACGTCTTCACTCATTGCTTAATTGACAAAGATGGAATTTGAGGAAGCAAGAAAAGACTTGCTATCTGAGCTTGAGAAGGGGGCTTCTGTGGATGAGATACGGAAGAAGATTACCAAAGGAGAGATACAAACTAAAGTTGCCAAACAATTGAACACCAAAGAATACTTTAACGTTCAAAGAATACAGAGGAAAAAAAGAGATTTGACAAAGCTTATCAACAGAAATGTGGTGGAAAATATAGTTGAACAATATATTGAATCTTCAAAGACCTTGACAATAATCGAGAGTTATGCCAAGGCAAGAGAAGAGTATGATGGGAGTCTTGTTTTGAATAAGAAAATTCACAAGCTTGCTGATGGTGATCTCCTGGTGAGACAATTTCATCAAATTCGTGTTTTCCCTTTCCATCTCTTTCTCATAGCTGGTATTCTTTTGGTGATGATCCTAAATTGATACTCTTTCATATCAAGGTCCTCGTTACTAAGGATGATGATAAGACAAATATTCATCTGGCTACAGACTCCAAAGTGCCTGTTACATTTCACTGGGCATTAACTAGAACACCAGGAGGTGGAGAGTGGTTGGTGAGTTTGTTAATTTGCTAACTCTAAACTGACAATTATATCTCCTTTTTGTGTATATCTCCATGGGCATTTTTTTCTCCATGAATCACACTGGCAATCTTAGGTACCACCTGCAAATGCTCTACCCCCGGGGTCTGTTACTATGGAAGGGGCTGCTGAAACTCCTTTTAAAGCTGGCTCTTCATCTCACCTTTCTTATGAGGTGTCTACAAATTAAATTAAAGTTGTATTTTAAGTCTCCTTGGCCTTTGAGATCTTAGTTAAAGAAAACCTAATCACATCAATCAAATTTTCAGGTCCAGACCTTAGACATAGAGGTTAAAGATGATACTTTTAAAGGAATACCTTTTGTCATTCTGTCAGGTGGAAAATGGATAAAGAACAATGGGTCAAACTTTATTATTGAATTTGGTGGGAAGAAGCAAATACAAAAGGTTATACTTCTTGACATTGTAATATTTGTTCCTCTTGATCAACTTATCTTCATTGGTCTCACCTTGTTATTTTAACAAACAAGAGTTTTCTTTTTGTTCCATTGAAAGGATTTTGGTGACGCCAAAGGTACAGCAAAGGGTTTGTTGGATAAAATTGCAGAAATGGAAAGTGAGGCACAAAAGTCCTTCATGCATAGGTAAGTAATCCCTTAAAAACTCTTTCTGCTAAAGAAACGTGGCTTAAAGACGGGCCCAATGTTTTCAAAAACTGCAATTTTTCCTGGGAGTTATTGATAATTATGAGATGATAAATTATCGTGATGATTAATTTTGTTTATGTTCTCAATGAAATATTTAACCTCCTACTTTTGGGAATTTGATTTTAGGATAGAGCAATATGGCGTATTCGGCCCATGTATGGGTCTTCACATATCAACTTATGCTTTTTGGGAGCTGGTCATTTATTAATATGCTATTTGAGCCTTTATGGCGTAGTGTTCATGAGTTTGATTCTTTCCAACTATATTCTTGAAATAAAATTTGAATTTTAGCGCAGCATGTGGTGAGCCTATGCGTTGTCCATGCTTCAAGTCCAAGGAGCTCTTGTGTGAGGGTGTTCATAAGATATGTTGGGAATGCTTGTAATATGTTATTGTATGAAATCTCACATTGCCCAATATTAGAATGGAAGTGAGAGACCATTGTTATTTATTGGACTCAAGTCCATTGTTATAATATACATAAAATATAAGCACCAATTTGAAACATTTCATTGACCTTGGACACATGGATGTGCTAGAGCTTGTAAATTGTAATCCTTAATTTCTAATAACTTTAATAATATTTTGGTAGCCGCTCAATGCTCTGGGGGATGTATGTGCAATTGATTGAATCCCATTAACAAATTCTCTTGTCTTCTTCTCTTCTATTTATTCTATGCGCTTCATTTGATTGCTCGTAGCCAATGCTGCATAACGATCGCTTCCGTTGCAACAACTAGATATAAAGTCATTAATGAGCCTCCACCTAGCAGCTTAATGCCTTAATCTTTTCACAGAGAGTTGTCTGTTGTCTATTGATAATGCTTTGTAACTTAGCACCTTCTATTTCTGTACTGCTTCTTGCGGGCTTACCTATCTCTTGGATCTGGGGTCGCACATGCCTCTTTTATGAGCAAGCCTACATCTCCCATATTCAACCAGTCCACTATAAGCGCTAGCTTTATTTGCTACCTTTAACTTTAAGCACATTCAGGTCATACTTCAGCAATCTTACCTGTTATTATTGTATTCAATTTGAAAGTTGATTTTCTGCCCCCTTCTTTTTACTGATCATATTGTGCATTCCCTGTCAAGTGCTTAGTTTTTGTTGGTGTTGCTTTAAGCATGATCACTCATTAAAAGTAATATAGATAACTTTTTCTTTCCTTTTTCAAATGTTAATCCAACCATTACTCATTTTCCCAACATAGTGCCACTTGAATGAGGAATTTCTTGGCATGTTGTTGTTTTGCTTCTAATAATCCATGAACATGGTATTTGAAAATTTACTCTTAAACATCTAACATAGCATAACTGCTCATTCAATTTGTTGACGAAAATATTTCTTAGGATCTCACTTGTTCAGTTGAGTCTGGGCTGACCACTCGTCCACTTTTTCTCAGATTTAACATTGCGTCGGATTTGATAGATGAAGCCAAAAATGCTGGTCAATTGGGTCTTGCAGGAATTTTGGTATGGATGAGATTCATGGCTACAAGGCAGCTCATATGGAACAAAAATTACAATGTGAAGCCACGGTATACTTCTTATAAAAGTTTACTTCACCTGGTTTATGCGCTTATGGACAATAGATATTTTTTACACTCTGGATTATAGTGATTGTGAATCATAATATATAACTTTCTGCTTTAGGTTTGGCTTCATTTACTATATACATGTATATATTTTAAGATAATGTATTTCTGTCTGTACTTGTTCCTTTTCTGATCGCAAATATTTCTTACCTATTGGAACAGTGAGATAAGTAAAGCACAGGACAGGCTTACAGACTTGCTCCAAGATGTTTATACAAGTTATCCACAGTACAGGGAGCTTGTGAGGATGATCATGTCTACTGTTGGTCGTGGAGGTGAAGGTGATGTGGGACAGCGGATTCGAGATGAAATCCTTGTTATCCAGGTAGATATTATGTTCATTTGCATGTTTGTTATGCTTGATTGAGATGAAATCCTTGTTTATCCTTCCTGTCTGTCACATAAATGGATTTTAACTTGCATGGAAAAATTATGTTTGACCTCCAGAGGAATAACGATTTGGGTGGAATGATGGAGGAGTGGCATCAAAAGTTGCACAATAATACTAGTCCTGATGATGTTGTAATCTGTCAGGTAATATAGCTGTTTATGTCTTTGTAATTCTTTATGGTTTTCCTCATCATCCTCACCTTTGATATTTTGGTAAATCACTCCAGGCACTGATTGATTATATAAATAGTGACTTCGATATTGGTGTGTACTGGAAAACATTGAATGACAATGGAATAACAAAAGAACGTCTTCTGAGCTACGACCGTGCTATCCATTCTGAACCAAACTTCGGGAGAGATCAGAAGGAAGGCCTTTTGCGTGATCTGGGAAACTACATGAAGACTTTGAAGGTTTGATTCATGTGGCCTTAATTATGTGTTGTATTTTTCTTTCTTTTTCAGCTATTGATTGCACATTAGTTGAAAATTGTCTTGGATTCTATTCAGTATGTTTTCCTTTTTGTTATGGTTCTTTTTTATACCTACTGCAGCTACATATATTATTTGAACTTATTTTCAAATTCCATTCCCTCATTAGTGGGCTTGTAAGAAGATTTTGTCCAATCCTGTGTTCTCTACCCCAGTATCCTTGACATATTTCACTCACCTTGGGGATAATAATTTTATAAGTGATTATTTTGTTTGATTACATCATATGCAGGCAGTTCATTCAGGTGCAGATCTTGAATCTGCTATTACAAATTGTAAGGGCTACAAAGCTGAGGTAACATGAATTTTAAGTTTTCTTGTTATCCAGGGCACCATCTTGTTCTTATATTTTGTGAGATCTCCATGTCATTAATTTGTATTGTATTGCTCTTCAGGGTCAGGGATTCATGGTTGGCGTGAACATAAATCCAGTTTCTGGTTTGCCATCTGGTTTTCCTGTAATGCTATCTAACTTTTATGAGACTGTTTGTAATGCTGTTATGTTGTCTGAATTATGAAAATAATGTCTTTGATTTGTCTCAAGCAGGAGTTACTTCAGTTTGTCATGGAAAACATTGAAGATAAGAATGCTGAGCCACTTCTCGAGGTTAATACTGCTTTGATAAAAGTCAACAATCTTTTTTTGTTTGCATATATATGCCTTAACTTAGAGATGATTAAGAAAAACTTAGAGATCAATGTTTTGTCAATGAACATGATTTGTGATAAAGCATTATGGTATCGTTCGATCCATGTAGCCGAACCCACTTAGTGTGATAAAGGTTGGGTTGATGGTTGTTGTAGTTGTGTATATGCCCTAGACATTCCAATTCTGATATATGTATGTGTGTTTCTCTGTTTTTTTTTGCAATAGGGCTTGCTAGAGGCTCGTCAGGAACTCCAACCATCACTCAAGATGTCCCAAAGTCGTCTTAAAGATCTTTTATTTTTAGATGTTGCACTTGATTCTACAGTTAGAACAGCTGTGGAAAGGGGATATGAGCAGTTAAACAATGCTGGACCTGAAGTGATTCCCTGTTCTAATTATTCTTAAATTGTTCTCACTGCATTTATTTACAATATGTGTTTTTTATAGAAAAATACACAAGTATATAAAGTCTGATATGCTGATGCATGGACTATGCAGAAAATAATGTACTTCATCAGCATGGTTCTTGAGAATCTTGCACTTTCATCAGATGACAATGAAGATCTTATCTACTGTTTGAAGGTATATGATTTTTATTATTTATGTCTGTTTTTGTTTCATGTTCACTAGTCCCGTCATCATTTCCAGATAGATGCATATTCCGGCTTATAAAGCCTATATTTGTGGCCTGTCATCTGAAACTTTATTCACTTAACTGGAAAGAATTGAATTTTGCACTGCTTTAATCATGTTTTGTTTAATGCATTTTGGAAAAGTAGCAAACGGGTTATTAGTTTAAAGAAAATAAATCCATGATATGTGCTAAAGATTGCTTCTGGACACTGTCATGACCTTCATTATGTTCATTTGCATGTTTGTTATGCTTGATTGAGATGAAATCCTTGTTTATCCTTCCTGTCTGTCACATAAATGGATTTTAACTTGCATGGAAAAATTATGTTTGACCTCCAGAGGAATAACGATTTGGGTGGAATGATGGAGGAGTGGCATCAAAAGTTGCACAATAATACTAGTCCTGATGATGTTGTAATCTGTCAGGTAATATAGCTGTTTATGTCTTTGTAATTCTTTATGGTTTTCCTCATCATCCTCACCTTTGATATTTTGGTAAATCACTCCAGGCACTGATTGATTATATAAATAGTGACTTCGATATTGGTGTGTACTGGAAAACATTGAATGACAATGGAATAACAAAAGAACGTCTTCTGAGCTACGACCGTGCTATCCATTCTGAACCAAACTTCGGGAGAGATCAGAAGGAAGGCCTTTTGCGTGATCTGGGAAACTACATGAAGACTTTGAAGGTTTGATTCATGTGGCCTTAATTATGTGTTGTATTTTTCTTTCTTTTTCAGCTATTGATTGCACATTAGTTGAAAATTGTCTTGGATTCTATTCAGTATGTTTTCCTTTTTGTTATGGTTCTTTTTTATACCTACTGCAGCTACATATATTATTTGAACTTATTTTCAAATTCCATTCCCTCATTAGTGGGCTTGTAAGAAGATTTTGTCCAATCCTGTGTTCTCTACCCCAGTATCCTTGACATATTTCACTCACCTTGGGGATAATAATTTTATAAGTGATTATTTTGTTTGATTACATCATATGCAGGCAGTTCATTCAGGTGCAGATCTTGAATCTGCTATTACAAATTGTAAGGGCTACAAAGCTGAGGTAACATGAATTTTAAGTTTTCTTGTTATCCAGGGCACCATCTTGTTCTTATATTTTGTGAGATCTCCATGTCATTAATTTGTATTGTATTGCTCTTCAGGGTCAGGGATTCATGGTTGGCGTGAACATAAATCCAGTTTCTGGTTTGCCATCTGGTTTTCCTGTAATGCTATCTAACTTTTATGAGACTGTTTGTAATGCTGTTATGTTGTCTGAATTATGAAAATAATGTCTTTGATTTGTCTCAAGCAGGAGTTACTTCAGTTTGTCATGGAAAACATTGAAGATAAGAATGCTGAGCCACTTCTCGAGGTTAATACTGCTTTGATAAAAGTCAACAATCTTTTTTTGTTTGCATATATATGCCTTAACTTAGAGATGATTAAGAAAAACTTAGAGATCAATGTTTTGTCAATGAACATGATTTGTGATAAAGCATTATGGTATCGTTCGATCCATGTAGCCGAACCCACTTAGTGTGATAAAGGTTGGGTTGATGGTTGTTGTAGTTGTGTATATGCCCTAGACATTCCAATTCTGATATATGTATGTGTGTTTCTCTGTTTTTTTTTGCAATAGGGCTTGCTAGAGGCTCGTCAGGAACTCCAACCATCACTCAAGATGTCCCAAAGTCGTCTTAAAGATCTTTTATTTTTAGATGTTGCACTTGATTCTACAGTTAGAACAGCTGTGGAAAGGGGATATGAGCAGTTAAACAATGCTGGACCTGAAGTGATTCCCTGTTCTAATTATTCTTAAATTGTTCTCACTGCATTTATTTACAATATGTGTTTTTTATAGAAAAATACACAAGTATATAAAGTCTGATATGCTGATGCATGGACTATGCAGAAAATAATGTACTTCATCAGCATGGTTCTTGAGAATCTTGCACTTTCATCAGATGACAATGAAGATCTTATCTACTGTTTGAAGGTATATGATTTTTATTATTTATGTCTGTTTTTGTTTCATGTTCACTAGTCCCGTCATCATTTCCAGATAGATGCATATTCCGGCTTATAAAGCCTATATTTGTGGCCTGTCATCTGAAACTTTATTCACTTAACTGGAAAGAATTGAATTTTGCACTGCTTTAATCATGTTTTGTTTAATGCATTTTGGAAAAGTAGCAAACGGGTTATTAGTTTAAAGAAAATAAATCCATGATATGTGCTAAAGATTGCTTCTGGACACTGTCATGACCTTCATTATGATTTATTTTGTTCATTCATTATGTACACATATTTTTTTCTTGGTCAATGTGGGCAGTTCTTTTGGACAAGGCACCTTCTAAATAAACTCAATTCAACATCAATTTGAGATTGCTTTGTGAGAAGTTGATCACCTAAAAAATGATTTCTAAGGCTCATAACAACACTAGTATACCACTGATGCTGTTGCAATATAGGTGCTAAGTGGAAGTAATATATGAGGTGTTAAAGATGTTCAATGTCTAGTTGCCTATACAATTGAAAATACAAATGAAAATATCCACCTTAGTTCAATGTTCCTTTTTGTTACTTTGAAGGGATGGGACATTGCTTTAAGCATGTGCAAGAGTAAAGACACTCATTGGGCATTGTATGCAAAATCAGTTCTTGACAGAACACGCCTTGCACTCACAAACAAAGCAGAGTTATACCAGCAAATTCTGCAACCATCGGCAGAATACCTTGGATCACTACTTGGCGTGGACAGATGGGCTGTATGTCATTTTTATTTTCGTCTTTCTTTTTTTCCTGTTTTCAATCCCCTATGGGTTCTCTCCCCTGAAATCTTCTCTTGCAGATCGAAATATTTACTGAAGAAATGATACGTGCTGGTTCTGCTGCTTCTCTGTCCACTCTTCTTAATCGACTGGATCCTGTACTCCGAAAGACAGCAAATCTTGGCAGGTGGAATTATCATGCTTGTTCAACTTTAGTCTCTCATTTCATCTTCAATATAATATAATTATCAGATTAGACTGTCATATCATTATGCAGTTGTTTTGATAGTGATAACCTTCTAATGCAATTCTGGATGGCCTGGAACAGCTGGCAGGTTATTAGCCCAGTTGAAACCATTGGATATGTGGAGGTTGTGGATGAGTTGCTTACTGTTCAGAACAAATCATATGAGCGGCCTACAATTTTGGTTGCCAAGAGGGTGAAAGGAGAGGAAGAAATTCCAGATGGGGCAGTTGCTGTCCTGACACCTGATATGCCAGATGTCCTATCTCACGTTTCTGTGCGAGCAAGAAACAGCAAGGTGTCATGGTTTGGATAGCCAGTTTATTTCATTTTGTTTTATTTTTTTGCTGATATATAAGAGGCAATTATCAGCGAATGATTGATCTGTGTATTGTAGGTTTGATTTGGTGCGTGATAAGCATATATAGTCAAACCACAAGCTCTTATATAATAATATATTTTAATGTATGGTCAAACTGCAATCAAGACACTTATCAACAACTATATGTTGAAAGAAACTAATAGTTAGCCAATCAACAATGTTTTGAGGCTTGAGACTTGTCACACTTATGCTATCACCTAACCTGTTATAGAATGTGATTTTCATTAACCCAGTAAATAAATTATAAAGTAATTGTCATATTGATCTTGCATGCCAACATTTTGAAAAATTGGATGGTGATAAGTATGTTACGAAGTAGGTGATTTCATATTATGTTCATAAAGAAAAATGTATATGTAATGATATATTGATAGAGTGCAAAGAGGACCTTTTGTTAATGTGGAATTGTGTGTCTACACAGACACGCATACACACACACACATATATATCTATATATACATTCCTATCCAATGAGATTTATCAGGAATCCATCCTACAAATGATATTTAGTTCTTAAGATTTGTTTACACGTACAACAAATCTTAAAGAATGAAGATATTTTCTTTCTAAATAAGATTTTCATATGCATTGACTGTTGAACTAAATTCTCATGTTGTTCAGGTGTGTTTTGCTACATGCTTTGATCCTAATATCTTGGCTGAACTCCAAGCAAATAAAGGAAAGTTGTTGCGCTTAAAACCCACATCAGCTGATGTAGTTTATAGGTAACATTTCTGCTTTATCTTCAAGTCAGAAGAAACTTCATTGGCTTGTGCTATTTTCATATCCCATTATTCGAGATGAAATACCTTGTTGATAAAGCACTCAAGCTATCTCCTCCTGCACAACATAAATTGCTCTACTTTATTATCTTTCTTATACTCTTTTTGTTTCTTTTCTGGAAATTCTCACAGTGAGGTCAAGGAGAGTGAGTTTATCGATGACAAATCAACTCACCTGCAAGAATTTGGTTCTGGGTCACCCATATCTTTGGTCAAAAAACAGTTTAGTGGGAGATATGCTGTTTCGTCTGAGGAATTCACTGTTGAAATGGTTAGATTTTAAAAATGCAGTGTCAATCTTAAGAAGTTACATTTGTTTTTACTTAAGTCTCTATCTTTCTAGCCATCATTTTTTCCCAAACACCAGATATGTGTAAGTACACTGTCTTTATATTGTGTCCTTCGGCATAACTAGCTTATGGTTGTGTCTGTTCAGGTTGGAGCGAAATCTCGTAATATCTCTTATTTAAAAGGAAAAGTGCCTTCATGGGTTGGAATCCCCACCTCTGTTGCCTTACCATTTGGAGTTTTTGAACATGTCCTTTCTGATAAATCAAATCAGGTTCTGCACACTATCATGTTACATATGAGCTGTGCAGCATATATTCTGTGGTTATCTTCTGTTTGGATTTACTATATTTGTCAAGTACTTGGATTTATTTTTTAGTTGATATACACATAGGCTTCTGATTTCAGCAGTTGAATTGCTAACCTGTTTTATTCGATCTAGGACCGTAGAAAACAGATTATATGGTTGCCAAACATCACCGTCCTATGCAGATTATTGTTTTGGCAAAAAAAACAGCTATTTTTTCTAAAAATATAATATAATCTAAAACCCTCGTATAGGAGCCTTAAGATGGGGTTCCAGCATGCAAACTTATATTTGAAGGTTAATCATCCTTTGGTTTCAAGCTTTAAAACTCTCTCAACTATCTCCCATTATATTACTATTTTTTTCATTTAGTCTTTGAAATTATAGTTTTGCAAGATTTTCCCGCAGTTTAATGAAGTTTTGGACTGTATATTAACTAACAGGCTATTGCTGAGAAGGTCAATGTTCTGAAGAAGAAGTTAACCGAGGGAGATTTTAGTGCCCTCAAGGAGATTCGTGAAACAGTTTTACAGTTGAATGCACCATCCCAGTTGGTATGTTCTTTATAGCTGTATGCTTAACATTCATTGACACAATATGACATGTATTCCCTTCATTTGATTATGATAAGTTGATAACTACATATGAATTTAGTGAAGGTTCACTCTAAATTCATTGAAAATGTGGTTTCCAATTTTGCTCCCATTGGCATGATTTGATTAATGTAGCCAATCCACCTGGTGGGATAAAGCCTGGTTGTGATTCAAGGTTTTCTATTGCTTGTTTTGACCCCCCAAATATCCCTTCCCTTTCCCTTCTTTTCCCCATTTTTTGTCCAAGTGGACTACAAAGAGTTGATATGTAGTCTAAAGTTCTTTGCTATTTTGATAAAATTTTGGACACCTCCATGTAGAATGATATAGAATCAATCTTATAGACGAAGCTAATGAATTAATTATCTTTAGGTAGAGGAATTGAAGGTTAAGATGAAGAGTTCTGGAATGCCTTGGCCGGGTGATGATGGTGAACAACGCTGGGAGCAAGCATGGAAAGCTATAAAGAAGGTGAAACTTATCTCCACACAAAGTACATTACACTCACTAGATTTGATGTTTGTTTTCTTAAAATCATGTACTTTTTGTAGATTGTATGAAGATTATGAGAAAATATTTCTTTCCTTATTTTTGGCTCTACTTTAGCCGAGTAGTTAGTGCTATTGGTCCTATTGTGAGTGATGATATGATACAAAAGACATAACACTAATCCATATTTATATTAATATTAGATTCCTAATTAAAAAAATTAAACAAGAAAACAAAAGATAAAATAAAGTAATATCAATCATAAAATACTCTCCAAACAAATCTTTTATAATCATAATAATATGACATATTCTCAATATCTAAATATCTTCTAGATATGTCCTGCAAGATAATTTAAGATATCGTGACATATTTTCTAACACCCCCTCAAGCTTAAGTTTACCAACATTTTGAATTTTGAATTTTGAATTGAAAAATGATATATCTTCCTACACCATGAGAAAAAGTGACATGTGTCACAAGGTGATAATTTGGTACTTTCTTTATTAATGTTTGGTTTATAAGTGACATGTGTCTCTACTTTTTTATGAGTAGGAGGATTTGTAAGAGGACTTGGTAGGAGAATATATTATTACTTTTTTGAATTTATTATTTGGTTTTCCACCCTCTCTATGTGCCACTTGGTACTAGTCTCTTGCATTAGGCTGCCATTTACTATTGGTTTTGTCATGAAAATTCTTAATATGACATGTCTCCAATGGGTTAAAAACCTTAGATTTTATTAATTGAAGTATGTAGCAATGAATTTTTCCTTGCTGATTTTCACAATGTTTTCTCAATTGCTGCATTAAGACATGCTGCAATCGAAACAAACGTATTCAAAAATAGCTATTTTAGATGTGTGTCTTATTTATCTTCAAATTTTAGTTAAAAATTCTTTATGGTACTCATGTGTAATCATATTTAGTGCTCATGAACCAATGTCATTTGATTTGTTTGCTTCACAAAAAGGTGTGGGGCTCCAAGTGGAATGAAAGGGCATACTTCAGCACAAGAAAAGTGAAACTCGACCACGATTATCTTTCCATGTCTGTCCTTGTTCAGGAAGTGATAAATGCTGACTATGCTTTTGTCATCCACACAACTAATCCGTCCTCTGGGGACTCTTCAGAAATATATGCAGAGGTATAGTTCATTGGTGTCATGTTTTTGTGGCTATGCTTCCACACACTTTAAGAAACAAATTCACCATTTGAAGAAAGAAGCAATGACATTGAGGTGATACTCTTTTTACATAGGTGGTTAAGGGACTAGGAGAAACACTGGTTGGAGCATATCCAGGTCGTGCTTTGAGTTTTATCTGCAAAAAACATGATTTGAACTCCCCTCGGGTAAATTTTTTGTCATATATTTTCTGATATAGTATCCATAGTTACCATTCTTATATCATTATGTTTAATATAAGAACATCATAGTGGAATTTGAAGCTTACTTTTACCACTACTGCATTTTTCTATACATTATTTAGCTAATGATTTTGGGCTTATTTAGGTCTTGGGTTATCCTAGCAAACCTATTGGCCTATTTATAAGACGGTCAATTATTTTTCGGTCTGATTCCAATGGTGAAGATCTAGAAGGTTATGCTGGTGCTGGCCTTTATGACAGGTAAACTTTGACATATCTTTTCTTCAATGAACATCTTAGTAGAAATACAGATTTGAAGAGCAACTTGAGTTTACTTGTTTAAATTTTATATAAACCAAGTAGTTATCATTTAACTTTTGCCCCTTGGAACAAGATGAAATTGGGACAAATATTAGATCAAAGATGCAGAAGTCATACTCGAAACTTGTGTTCAGTTTAAAACTTTTAGGTGTAAGGATGAGACTATAGTCTTATATCTCCGCGCACATTGCACTGAGTATTGAAGTGTATCTCACATTTTGGTCTTTTATTTTTGCTAAAGTTCTTACCAACGGTTAAGTGAAAACGATCAAGTTTCTTCATTCTTTTTTTTTCTTTCTGCATTTCTTTTCTTTCTCATTCCCCTCCACTTGGAAGCACTTTTTGACTTCATATTTGGTGAGAGATAAAAAATGAGATAGTAAAAGGACTGAACTGGTCAAAGGCATGTTACCTTTTTCAATGTCACAACAAATAAAGCCTATTTATGTTGCTGACAATTGGTCGGTAGAGTTTCAGTTTGTGCGTAGTATGTGCATAGAGGGATTAATTTGTCCTTTATCTCTTCGAATTTATATTTTCTGAAAACAAAAATTTGTGTTTTCTGACATCGGTTAACTGAGTTTCCCCATAAAACAGTGTGCCCATGGATGAAGAGGACAAAGTGGTGCTTGATTACTCATCTGATCAACTGATCATTGACGGTAATTTTCGGCAGTCGATCCTGTCAAGCATTGCTGGTGCAGGAAATGCAATTGAAGAGTTATATGGCTCTCCTCAGGACATTGAAGGTGTTATCAGGGATGGCAAAGTCTACGTTGTCCAGACAAGACCACAAATGTAAGCTTCTACACACCCATATCACCTAATCCATCTACCTCAACTATGTCATCCCTGTCCAACATTGCGCTTCAAACATGACTGAGGAAGCTTCTGCTAGTTTGAGACTAAACCTGAAGATTACCAAATTTGGTTTGATAGATTTAATGTAAGTTTATATGATAGATTAAAACAATAAATAATTTATAAGTGTAACATTGACTAATATAAATCTAGAAAATTTTATATTCCATTTTTTCTTATAACATATTTATGTGAATTTCTTCTTCCTAAGCATGATTTATTTTTATTTTTATGGAATATGGTTAGGTTCAACAATATGTGATTGAATTTATTATTTCAACCTAAACTCTGCATAACGCATGTTAATATCATTGGTGTGATGCTCTATTCCATCGTTTCTTGAGTTTGATGTTTGCACTCTAGATCAATTGTGATGTGATCCAAGTTCGCCCTCATTTGAAAGGTGATATTAGTGGTGGAGTTCTATGGCCACTATAGCAACTGGAAAAGGAGTAGTAAGTTTGAACATATTTGAGCTACCAAATCAAGAATACTTAAGAGTTAAGGTCGTCTAATATAGTGTTATTTAACCATTGATCCCACATAGTCTCTCATTTCATCAAATAAGTTTGTAACTTGACCAACATTGATAGAGTTAAACGACACCCATCATTAGAGTGCATAAGAGGCGTCCACATGACAACTTGGGGACTGACCCGTGTGGCATTGACTCGCGTGGCACTGTAGCCACTGAACCTGCCAGCGTGCAGCGTGGTAGGTGTTGTAACTGCCAATAACTGCTTTATGTAGGAGGGGAATTGTATAAATAGAGAATATGGAGTAATAGAAGATAGTTTTGGAAATACTCTTGTATGGGATTGGTTCATGAGAATTAATTAGGGTTCTCTCTTACATTGTAATTCATATATTCCCAAATTGAATAAAGTGCATTAGTATTCGGGATAGCATTGATCCCGAATCGATTTCTTCTTCTTTGATCTTCAATTATTGTTCTATTAACGGTGTTAACACTAGTATCAGAGCACCGATTCTGGTGCCCTGAGAAGTGCTGTGATTTCGCCACTGTTGAATGAAGACGCGAAGCATGACGAGATCGGGGGAAGATTGGGAAAAAGAACGCGAGGGGATGCGAACACGTCTGGAATTTGCGGAAGCGTTGGCCAAGAAGCACGAGGAGCAGATCGTCAATTTAGTGGTTAAGCTCAGCAAGAGTCGCGACACTGAAAGTCCAAACCGGGAAGGTTTCGTGAGCAGTTCGTTTCGCGGTGAAGAGGAGGTGCACAAGCGATGATGCGTTGGCGGAAGTTGGAGATTCCGATTTTTTCCAGTGATGATGCATTCGGTTGGGACTCACCGGTTGGAACAATACTTCCAATTGAAAGTATTGTCGGAAGATGAGAAGATGTAGGCGACTATTATAGCCCTCGAGGGGAATGTGTTGAGTTGGTTCCATTGGTGGTAGAAGTGCAACTCGAGGCCGAATTGAGAAGGGTTCAAGATCATCGTGATTCGTCGTTTTCAGCCATCCATGGTCCAGAATCCGTTTGAACAATTGTTGTCTCTCAAACAGATCGATTCAATGGAGGAGTTTGTGGAGGAATTTGAGAAATATGTTGGGGCTTTGAGAACCATCGATCAAGAGTTTGCGAGAGGCATATTTCTGAATGGATTCAAGGAAGAACTTCAGGCTGAGGTAAAATTGTATGAGCTTCAATCTTTATATGATATTATACAAAAAGTGTTATTGATTGAATAGAAGAACGTGGTACTCAGCAAGAAGGGAGGCTATGGTTATACAGGCCTAAACGGGGGAAGTCAATGTAGTAGTCTCTACACTAAAATAGTAACTGTGGAATCTAAAGTGGCTTGGGAGAGCAAGCGTGACAGCTTTGTTGATAGTAATAGTGTGGGAAGGCTAGTTCAGAAACCGGCTACCGAAGGTATTCAACCAAGAGGAGGGGAGTTCAAGCATTTGACAAAATCTAAGATAAGGGAGAGGTGTGACAAGGGCTTATGTTTTCGGTGTGATAAACCTTACACCCGGGAACATCGGTGCAAAAATATGCAGTTTCGAATGATCATTATAGATGAGGAGGAGGAAATTGGAGAGGAAGGAGAATCTTTGCATTATGTTCAGGATTTGTGGTTATCCTTGTGATCCATGTCGGGGTTCACTACGACCCGATCTTGGAAGGTGGAGGGGTGGCTGAAAGGAAGATCGGTGGTAATTCTCATTGATTATGGGGCCTCTCATAATTTCATAGCCAATAAGTTGGTGGATGAGTTGAAACTTGTGGTCCAAGATACACTTTCTTACATGGTGGAGGTGGGGGATGGACATAAGGTGAGATGTAAGGGAAAGTGTGTGCAATTACCTTTCCAGATACAATAGTTAGAGGCGGTTCAAGATTTTTATCTCTTTACTCTAAAGGGAATTGATTTTGTGTTGGGGTTGGATTGGTTGGCAGGTTTGGATGAAGTTAAGGCTGACTTTGGAAAATTAGAACTCATTGTGAAGCAAGGCCCGAAGGTGACCCAAATCACTGGAAATCTAGCATTGGCGAAAACAGAACTCTCATTTGGGGCTTTATTGTAAGTGCTCATGGAAGAAGGGGAATGGTTGTTGATGCAGTGCGAGATGGCCAACCGAGAGTTTGACTCACCAGTGGCCATTTCCTCCAGAATGGTGGGATTGTTAGAGGAATTTGGGAAACTGTTTGTTGATCCTACTGGACTTCCTCCCGTCAAAAGGCATGATCACGCCATACATCTAGCCGAGGGAGATTTTATCCCTAATCTGAGGCCTTATAAATATCCCCATTATCAGAAAACTAAGATTGAAAGGTTAGTGGGGGAGATGATGCAATCTGGAGTCATCAGACACAATATTAGTCTCTATTCTAGCCCAGTTATCTTGGTCAAAAAGAAGGATGAAGGCTGGCGGTTCTGTGTTGATTACCGCACATTGAACAAGATAACTATACCTAACAAATTTCTCATTCCCATCATACAGGAACTGTTGGATGAGATTGGAGGAGCCACAGTTTTTCACTACGTTAGATCTGAAATCCGAGTATCATCAGATCAGAATGAGAAGTGAGGATATTGAGAAGACGACTTTCCGAACACATGAATGACATTATGAGTTTGTTGTGATGCCATTCAGTATTACCAACACTCCTTCAACCTTCAAATCTCTCATGAATAAAGTTTTGCGACCCTACTTGAGACAATTGGCTTTAGTCTTCTTTGACGACATTTTGATCTATAGTCGAGATGAGGAGGCTCTTAAGGAACATTTGCGAAAGGTGTTGACCGTTTTGAAGGCCAACTCGCTGAAGGTCAACCAGAAGAAATGTAGTTTTACTAGGCCTACTCTGGAGTACTTGGGGCATATCATCTCTCATTTAGGGGTCACCGCATATGAGTCGAAGGTAACCACTATGAGTTCTTGGCCTATGCCTCGAGATCCGAAGAGCTTGAGGGGGTTTCTGGGTCTTACTGGGTATTATCGGCGGTTTGTGCAAGGTTATTGTCGAATAGCTAAACCTTTGACTGATTTGCTGAAGAAGGATAATTTTGTATGGACGGATACTGCCACGACTGCCTTTCAGACTTTGAAGACAACTATGATCAGTTTGCCAATGTTGGATGTACCCGACTTTTCAAAGACTTTTGTGGTAGAAACTGATGCTTTCAGTAAGGGCATAGGAGTGGTCTTGATGTAGGAAGGCCAACCTTTAGATTTTTGAAGTAAAGGTCTTTCGACTAGGTCTCAACTGAAATTGGTATATGAGCGAGAATTGATGGTTGTGGTTCAAGCGGTACAGAAGTGGAAACACTATCTGATGGGTAGACATTTCATGATTAAGACTGACGAAAGGAGTTTAAAATTCCTTACCGAGCAGAGACTTTTTAGTGAGGAGCAATTTAAGTGGGCGGTGAAACTAATTGGCTTAGATTTTAAAATCCAGTTCAAGCCATGCAAGGAGAATTCGGTGGCCAACGCTTTATCAAGAAAAGTCTTTTATGTCGCAGTTTCCGTGATCAATTTAGCAGATGAGGAAGCATGGTTTGAAGAAGTACAACAAGATCCTAAATGGAAAAAGGTGATTCAAGACCTTGCGGGGAATACCAAGTCACATCCAAGTTTCAAGTTCCAATCGGGGCGGTTACTGTACAAGGGAATTGTCGAAAATTTCCAATAAGCTGCCTTTGATTTTAGCTTAGTGCCACGATAGTGTGTCCGAGGGGAATTCAGGGTTTTTTCGAACTTACAAAAGGCTTTCGAGTTTCTTCTAATGGGAAGGTATGAGGGGTTACGTGAAGCAGTATGTGGAAACGTATGATGTGTGCCAACGCCAGAAATACTCGACTCTAGCACCAGGGGGTGTCTTGCAGCTATTGTCGATCCTACACATGTATGATAAGATATTTCTATGGGTTTTATTTCTAGGTTGCCCAAGTCAAGCGGCAAGGATACGATTTTTGTGGTGGTTGAACGACTCACGAAGTATGCCCACTTTTATCCCCTGGGTTATCTGTTTTTGTGAAGGAGATAATGAGGCTGCATGGGTTCTCGTCTTCTATAGTTTCAAATCGGGATCCGATTTTTCTAAGTGAGTTTTGGCAGGAGCTTTTCTGCTTGGCTGGGAGTAGGTTGAAGTATAGTACAACTTATCATCCTCAAACGGATGGACAAACAAAGTTGGTCAATCGTAGTTTGGAAACCTATCTCCGGTGTTTTATGGGGCCTAAGCCGAAGAGATGAGTTGATTGACTTTCGTGGGCATAATTATGGTAACACCACGTACGTTTTAGCAGGGATGACACCTTTTAAAGCGTTATACGGACAAGATCCCCCTACTCTAATTAAGGGATGTACTTTTACCTCTAAGGTAGAGGAGGTGAAACAACTTCTTTTGTCTCGAGATATGGTTATCCAGGAATTACAATAGAACTTGTTGAGGACGCAAGATTTGAAGAAGGCCTTGACCAATAAGCATAGACGTGTGGTGGAATTTGAAGTAAGTGAGTGGGTGTTTTTGAAACTTCAACCGTATAAGTTGAAAACTTTAGCAACAAGACCATCGACCAAGTTGTCGACTAATTTTTACGGGCCCTATCTGATATTGGAGAGGATTGGCTCGGTGGCATATAGGTTGGAACTTCTGAATCATGCTAGAGTTCATTTGGTCTTTCATGTGTAATTGTTAAAGAAGGCGCTGAAATCGGTCCAACAATCTTAAATGCTTCCCACTATGGTTTCAGAAGAGTTCGAGTTGCAGGTATGTCCTGCTGATATTTTGCAGTACCGAGAGGACATCGGCGGAAATATGGAGGTGTTAGTCGAGTGGGACAATCTGCCAGGTTTTGAGAATTCGTGGGAATCAGTGGCTCAGGTTCGACATGCTTTTCCTTTATTTCCCCTTGAGGACAAGGTGGCTCTTCAGGGAGGGAGTATTAATAGAGTTAAACAACCACCCATCATTAGAGTGTATAAGAGGCGTCCACATGGCAACTTGGGGACTGACCCGTGTGGCGTTGACCCGCGTGGCACTGTAGCCACTAAACCTACCAGCGTGGCAGGTGTTATAACTACCTGTAACTGCTTTATATGGGAGGGGAATTGTATAAATAGAGAATAAGAAGTAATAGAAGATAGTTTTGGGAATACTATTGTATGAGATTGGTTCATGGGAATCAATTAGGGTTCTCTCTTATATTGTAATTCAAATATTTCCAAATTGAATAAAGTGCATTAGTATTCGGGATAACATTGATCCCGAATCGATTTCTTCTTATTTCTTTGATCTTCATTTCTTGTTCTATTATCGGTGTTAACAAATATAGATTTAATTTTGGTTTGGTTTTCCCATGATATAGTCCCATCCTATCTCACCTAATTAATGTTAAGCCTCACAGTACACAATGAAGTAAGACACTTTATTCCAATCACAAATCACAATGGTATAGGAGATCTTATCTTGTAATATTGTTGCATGACTACCATTTTAAGTGCTTGTTAAGACTTCCTAAAAGAGCTTCAATTTCTTTGTAAATGTTATCATCCTTGGCAAACCCACTGAACTTGTTAATGCGTTGAGTTTTTCATTTCTCCAGCTTCAACTTCTGTTCTGGATTCGGCTGAAGCCTGGAGCTGTTTCCCTAGAAACCCAACAGATACATACTTCCTTACAACCTGGTACATGGTTAAGATATAAAAGAAATAGAAAACAATTAACATTAAGAAAATTATTAATATATTTGAAAAAATTGTGTAAATGTGACATCAATTCCAAACCTCTCCAACTTTATTAATTTTTTTCATTGTAGCATAATGTATATACAGTATTTTTATGAGGTATGTAATTACATAAACATTACGTAACCTTAATAAGTACTCCTACATCGCAAGTAACAACTTAATCTACAAGAACAGTATGTGGAAAAGGTTTCAGATTTCAAAAATATAATTAGTTTAGGATTAAAAATAAATAGTAAAATAAAATGATAGAAAGGTTTATCAGAAAGGTGAACAAAAAAGGTAGTTCAGAAAAATATTACAAAAATTGAAAAAGTTGCGTGTGAAAAATGTAGATATAGACGTATTGGAGTGTAAATAGACCACCCTAAAAAATAAATCATGATAAGTGAAGATAAGGTGCACATATAAGGCTCATAAGAAATAACTTGTAAAGAAAAATAATGCACATTTAGGAAATGTTAAAGATTAAATTGCACCTCTTCTAAGTTCAGTGACTGAAATGTACATGACACAAAGACAAGGGGGTAAAAGAATGCTAGTGAAATCAAATAAAGCATGAGAATGCTGCTTTTTGTATCCTACTTCATATGTCACTTGCAATTGATCAGTAAAACATTATTAATTTTTTTTTATGTAAATACATTCTTTTTAATTAATAAGAGACAGTGATATATGAAATGACATACTTTTTGGGACAACATCAGTATAACTCATAGTAGTGTGTATATATATATATAAGAAAGAAAAAAAATATATATATATATAAGTCGAAGTTTTCATTATTTTGTATATATGTATATATAAGAAAAATTCAATGATAGGATCTAACGATCTGTGTTATGATCACATGATTTACGCTTTCATCTATTCCTTCCGCTCTTGTGTAAGATCTCGATTTTGTCAACTATGATATGACTGCAGTGGGTTGCCTCAGCAATAAAATATTGCTATAATTAGTCAAGCAAGCAAAATATTAACCATCTCAACCAACTAGTAGATTGGCATATATAAATATTCTGAAGCCTATGTCAGCTAGTGCCTGGAACTTCAACGTGTCAATAATATATCCCAAGTTTTAGTCTACTTATTACTTATCAGCACTAAACTCAATATAGAATAGAAGGTCCAAGTTTTTGTGTGCTTCCAATGCATTGAAATGGTGAAACAGTTATTTTAAGTTTCTTACAACACTCACTTATTTGTGTTGAATGGATTTAGTGAGAGATGTGTTTCAATGTACAAAATCAAAATCTAAGTGTTCACATTTTTGTTTTGTTGTGGAAAGAATACTACAACACAAATGTGAAGAAACACACACAGAATTTAACTCCTCATCAATCATTTCCCTCCTTGTATATTTTCTTCTTGTTGCTTCTTTGTTTTCTCCTGTTTATTCTTCAGAATTTTCAGCCAATCAGAGTTTTTGGCCAGAGGAAGAGATGCATAAGTTGAAAATTTTAAGAACTTTTCTTCAGAAGATCAACAAGCCTTATGTTAAGACAATTCAAGTATGTGAAGATTGAAAATAAAGAGTTTTTATTTACTTCATATATTTTGAAGCATAATATGATGTTAGTTTGTGTTGTGTTCCTATTTTGCAGAGTCCTGACGGTGACATTATTGACTGTGTTTTGTCTCATCAACAACTAGCTTTTGATCATCCTCTACTCAAGGATCAGAAACCATTGGTAATTATATTGAGCATCAGTATATGCGCAGCACAACGCGACACTTTTGCGACACTTTTCAAGTTTATAAGATACTTTACCCTATAAACCCGAAAAGTGTTGCGAAAATGTCGTACCTCGGTGTGTAAGAAACATTTTCCAATTTTATTTTATTGTGTCATGGAAGTCAGAATAATTATCATAGAATATGAGCTAGTCATTTTCAACTGTTGATTTTTTTCATCTTTCTTTTTGTTGTTGATGTATATAGATGTATGATCCTCCAGAAAGACCTAGAGGGCATAACAAAATGGATTTGTTGAGTGAGAATTTTCAAGTGTGGACCTTATCTGGAGAATCATGCCCAGAAGGAACAATTCCAGTAAGAAGAACAACAATGGAAGACATTTTAAGAGCAAGTTCTGTTAGTGAATTTGGAAGAAAAATAATAAGACATGTAAGAAGAGACACAACCAGCAATGGACATGAGGTATTTCACTTTACAACAACAATAATAATAACAAAAACAAATTATTATTTTGTGTTTCATAACTTGCTCCAAACTCCAAAGCAAGAGGGTCTTTCAATTCATTATATCCTTCAACTATCTTTATCTTCCATAGAAACTTAACAAATATTTAATTCAACTTAGAAACTTAATCTCTTTATCAACCTTATATGGTACACAATATTGGTTTTGGTGCATGGCATCTATTTCTATGCCATTCATCAGTTTTTATTTACTTCCTTTATAGGGCGAGTTTGATGCAATAGTAAGGTTATTGCTTAATGATTATGAGATCACAGGTTCAAATCCTGGAAACAATATATCCACTTGCGAACATAAAACTGCATGGAGCCTCATGCACTGAGTCACTCCTATATTACAGTACTTCCTTTATAATGAATCTTGTACATAGTACTAGGTACACGAATGTGGTACACGATACGAAGGCTAAACGAAGAAATAATGTAAGATGAACTAACAAATAGTTGATGTTGGTGGATACTTTATACAGCATGCAATTGGGTATGTGAGTGGGAATGAGTACTATGGAGCAAAGGCAAGAATAAATGTGTGGGCACCCATTGTTGAAAATCAATATGAATTCAGTTTGTCTCAAATGTGGATCATATCTGGTTCCTTTGGAGAGGATCTTAACACTATTGAAGCTGGTTGGCAGGTATGTTACTCTCATTAATTCTTCATTTTCCACTTACCATTTTTATCTCACAAATTATTATATATTTTCTTCTTATGTTTCCTACTAACCCTTAATTAATGTTTTACAAACATACAAAAAAAAATTATAGGTCAAATGTGTTTGGCAAAACTAGCTTAAGTAATCTATCTATGAAGTTTCATAAAATGACTTATTTTGATAAGCTACTTTTGTTTCTTTTTAATTATATTTTAAGGTCATAACACATGAATTAAGAATCAAAATTAATATTTTGTAAATATTTCTCTAATTTACTCTATATCTCTATAATAATTATAATTAATATATTTTACTCATTATCTCTCTATAACTATCTAAGGTTGCCATAATTAATGATGTCTTGAGTTTGTAAAAAGACAAATAAATAGAAACAATTTTTTTCTATAAAAACAAATAAAAAGGAAGGGAGATAGTACAAACTTATAAGCTCCTCTTTAAAAAGTTAGATGTTTATTTCATTTAATATTTATAAGCTAATTTATCGACAAATTTTACATGATACTTCTAATTCAAGTTTATAAGTTTTTAAGTAGTTTATATGTCTCTAGCTACCTTATCAGCTAGTTTTACCAACCAGAACATAGAATTGATAAGAAGATAAGATTAGATATAACATTTATCTTTGTTATGTGAAATCCTTCCTATTTGGTTAGAATTCAAAAGACAGTTAGCATGTCCAACTACCTACCTCTCATTTTCATCCATGTATTTAATTTTGTATATGGATCATTTTTGTTATTTCATTATTATAACATGTGGCAAAAATAAAAATCAAACCGTCATGATTTTAATTTATTTATTAATAAAATAAATTATAAATCAATTTGCCTTATAATCGAGTATTAGACTGTCAAGTACAGGAGAGAAGAGTTTTTCTTTAATTTTGTATTTTAGCCAACAAAGCTAATTCCAAGTATTTTTTGTGCAGGTTAGCCCAGAGCTCTATGGGGACAGCTACCCTAGGTTCTTTACTTATTGGACAGTAAGTCAATTTATTCAAGTAAAGGAAATGGAAAAGTATACTATTTATTGTTACATTTGCTTCAGTTATAAGATACTAGTATTAAATGGTGCATGGAAATGTATACTATTTGTTCTTACCTTTGCTTCAAGTATAAGATACTAGTAATAAAAGGTGCATGGAAAAAGTAAAATAATTGTTACTATTTTTCATTATTATTTGCAGAGTGATGCTTATCAAGCAACTGGGTGTTATAATTTACTTTGCTCTGGCTTTGTTCAAACTAACAATAAAATTGCAATTGGGGCTGCAATCTCTCCAACTTCTTCATATGATGGTGGCCAATTTGATATTACCTTACTCATTTGGAAGGTAATTTTCAGCATAGGTTAAGAAATTCACCTTAGAAAATTATGATTAGTATTAGATAGTGTTATATTTTTATTTTATTTTATATAGTTTCTCCTCAGTTTTATTATTTCTGTTTAATGGGTACATGCATATTTTATTATTGATGGGGATAGTTATGGTTTGTCACACATGTGCATGTCATATAAAAGGGATTAGGGGTTCAACTCTTCATTGGTTTACAATTGTCCTTTTGTTTGAAAATGAATACTATCAAATAATATTGTCCCATTCTAAAGGACAAGAAAAAATATTTTGATGGTAGAAGGATGATGCCTACCACTTCATTTGATTAATTTTTACATATATTGTTACATCATATTTTTAGCGTCCGACCACAGGAAAGTTCTATTATTAATGATATATATGAATATTGGAGAACTATAAGTGAAACACCACGTTTTGAATCAAAACCTTAATTCATTAATTTTATAGGTTTTTTCTACTTATAAACTTTTTTACTCCTCCTCCTATATGTAGTGTGAGACTTCACACCTGAATAATCTTATAACAAAACATGCTTATTTCATAGTCAAAGCCTCAAAGAAGATGAGAAAATGGAAACAAGACAAGTTGACAAATAAAACTAAGAGATGGACAATTGTGAGCTCCCCACTATTTTGAAACTATTCAATGCCATAGAATTTCTAGGTAGCTTAAGAAGATTGTTGAATGTAATTTAATTTCTTGAGAAAATATTTATAAAAAAATGTTAAGATGATAATTAAAAATGTTAATAGGATCTTGAAGAAAATAAAAGTTCATTTATTCTGAGATTAATTAGTAAGTTAACATCAAGATATACTTAATTTAATACGAAACCAGAAAGCCAATGTTACTATAAAGTTTTCACATGATAATTATTTATTTCCAAAATGTGAAAATTGACATCAAAATGTGCACCATCTTACTCAGTTTACTACTTTTGAACATTATAGCGCATGCACAAGGAGAATTCGAATATTAATGTACTGTAACTCCCTTATGCTTTCCTTTCAAGATTCTCTTCCTTTTTTCCCAACTAAAGAGCTTCTGATTTTGAGCTCCTTACTTTTTCCCTTTAACTTATTATCATTTTAACAAAATCCCAAAATCTTGCATATTTCATTCATCACCTTTCTTGTTTATGCTACTCTTTCAACAGTGTTATATTCCTTGTTTTGAACCAATAAGAATATTACTTTTTGTTTATGACAATATATCATTGACCCTGACAGGGAATGAGATATCGTTGCAGACAACGATCCATGTCCCTCGTTTTGACCTATTTCACTATCACTACTTCTCATATATGTTGCCTAACACGTTACTCTTAATGATTATGTCTAAGTTTGAGTACCTTTTGCTTTGTCACAAAAACAAAGGGTATCATTAAAGGTTTGTTTTTGCTTCTTTTTTTGTACATGCAATGTAGGATCCAAAGCATGGTAATTGGTGGCTTGAATTTGGACCAGGGATCTTAGTTGGATATTGGCCATCATTTCTGTTCACACACTTAGGGGATCATGCAAATATGGTTCAATTTGGTGGAGAAATAGTGAATTCAATGTCATTAGGGTCTCATACTTGTACCCAAATGGGTAGTGGATATTTTGCTGAGGAAGGTTTTGCAAAAGCTTCATATTTTAAGAACATGCAAGTTGTGGATTGGGATAACAACTTGATTTCATTGCCAAATCTCAAGGTTCTAGCAGACCAACCAAATTGCTATGATATACAAGGAGGGGTTAATAATGTTTGGGGAAATTATATTTATTATGGTGGACCCGGAAGAAATGTAAATTGTCCTTAAGAGTTTGTTTGGGAGTTGAATTTTGGAGGGGAATGAAGGGAAAGAGAAGGCTTGGAAGCCATGAAATACACTTATGAGATCACTCTCAAGCCTTCCCTTTCCCTTCTTTCCCCTCCAAAATCCAACTCCCAAACAAGCCATAAGGGACTGAATATATACATATAGGTAACCCTTTTCTCTCTTTCTGACAATTTTGGGTTTTAGTGATAGGGTTTCCTTGTGAATCTCATGCAATGAGCTTGGTTCATACATTCTTATATTTAAATTGATATCCATATAATTTTGTTTTATTTTTACTAACATGCCCTCCATTTAGCATGTCATTCAACCTGCAGATTCTTTGTAAATCTTAGAGAAAATAGTATGGAAAAAAATAATCTAAAGTGAACTTCAAAGTGAAATATATTTACCTAGTAAGTTTGAGATCTTATTATGCTTTAACTATTCAAATGGATATATTATCTTTCTTAGTACTCTTCCCCTTCCCAAAATGGCAAAAGTATTGAGTTATTTAAAAATAAATTAAATATGAACTCTTAAACTCTTTTGTGTGTGTGTCAAGATCCTGGTCTAGTATTGGACTCTCTAATATTATAGAGGGTTTAGTCCACTTATTCTTATGAGAAGTGAATGGATTTAGATTTTAACGGGTGGATAAAAAGTCATTCATCAATCTATATAAATTTATTAAATTATTTAACATATCATATCCAAATTTAAAGGATGAATTTCATTTAATCTATTAACTTATTTTAATGGATTAGATGAGTGAGTATCAAATCCATTTGATTTTTTAAGTGGAAATAAAATATTTTTGACAAAAATAATATTTTTAAAAATGTTCTTAATTTTTTAAGAGATACTTCTTTAAAAAGTGATTTTTTGAAAAAACATTTTGTTGCAACATTCTACAAGAGTTGACATTTAAAGTTTTAGATGTAAAGTTTTTAACAAATATTTAGATATATTATATATTCATGACTAAAATTTTAATATTAACCACATTCATGTTCATATTCATATGCTCTATTATTAATCTCACAATAATTCCACTAAATACTATTATGTATACAAATCAATACATGAATTTAATTTAATAAAAAAATCAAAGTCAGAATGAGAAGTGCATACAAGAAAGTAAGAATTGAGATAATGAAGAAAATTGAAAAGTAAATAATATATCCTATGTGTATGTTTATTTTTGATGGATCGAATATTCATCCAATAAATATATCAGTGAATATCTATCGAATATAATGGATAAATTGACTATAATTGATATCTTCATATGTCACAATCACATGATTGGTAAAAAAATGTTTAGTAAATATTTAATAACTTAAGAGTGAATTACATCCAAACATGTGAGATTTAATGAAATTGTATATATAATTTATCTCTTTTATATAGAGAGATAGATCATTTCTAATTTATATGTTTTCATCACACTAACCTCTCTCTAGGAGAAGTAAATATAATATTTTTAATAGGGTGGGTGATGAATATAATGAGATGACAATATGGTTAAATAATCCACTTTTGTTAGGGTTGATTAGGATGAAACTCTCCTACTTTATTAAGCTTCCCTCTTTTTAGAGTGTGACTTGAGTTTAGTTCTTAACATGTAATCCCAATATATATGTAAAAATAAAGCAAATAAAGCATACAAATTCATAACATTATTGCACATAGAGGGTCACAGCAGAGTGAGGCCATAATTAGTAGAACACAATAATTTGGCCATTGTAATTAGTACACGTGCTTCATATTTCCTAGTAGAATTAAAGTGCAACCACTTGAATATGTCCAACTTCATACTTATTCTACATTAATTATTATCTTATATCTTTTCCTTAAAGTTTACGTTACTATAATAGGAGCTATCATTGAACAAATGTATCTTTTGATCTTTGTCATTCATTGGGTTAAAAAAAGAAGAAATAGGATTCTATCACATAACATTTCAGTCATGATAAGTTGGGGTAGACATGAGATGAGTTGGAATAGATTAAGACTTGTTCCTTATCCGATCATAAATATTGGTTGAGTTATTTTTTTGAATTCGGGTCCGGCCTTAAACCTAAAGTTAATATATCACTAAATATCGACCGGGTCAGCCTTTAAATCCAACTCTAAACCCGTTTAAATATAATGCATACTCATTTTAGATCAAGTCTTCTCAATATTATTTATTATTATGAATATGTAATTTGACATATAAAATGATATACGTAGATATATTATTAATCATGTATATATATATGATGAAAAATTAGAGAATCAATTATAGTTTCGACCAAAATGGTGTCATTATTTTGTACATATGTGAATGAAGATACATTCAAACATGATAAGTGAATGATCATGAGACAGGTTGGATTATGTCATGTTTGGTTTTTACCTGACCCTAAATATTAATTGTGTCCAATTTTGAATCTAAACGTAACACTAGACTTGATCATACTCGGACTCAATCATAATCGGACTGTATCGGTGAGTAAGTAAAGCTGGTCCTACTCGTGTATGGTGATAAGTATTGATAATCACTCTCATAAATCATATGATCATATAGATATAGTCATGATTATGCACAAAATACATACAAAACAAACTAAGCTAAGACAATCTCCTTAATTCTTGCGTGTCATATATGTTTCTAACTCTTTTTTTAGATTTGCTACTATTTGATATTTTTTCCAAAACTCTTAATTATCAATTAAAAGTGACAATTTTGATGTTATTAATTTCAAAATGATCCATAAAAATTTTGTAATACTTTTCTAACTAAGTACCACTAAAATATGAGCTTTAAGTTACAAAATTAACACCAAAACAATTTATAGGACTGACATGAAAACCAAAACTATTTTAACTGATCAATAATCTAAATAGTATTACCTATATTCAACCATAATAATATTCTCATCTTATTTCTTCAATAATCTTATGTATAATTCATAATCATTAATCAAAAGCTGATAAAAAATAATGGATAAAAAACCTTCTACTTTGAAACAACAATAGATCATAGATGTCAATGTTCATAAAATAAATGTAAAATTTATTTTTATGAAAAACCGTAAGTGTATCATCTCCTATGTAGTAATTCTAGCAATGATCCACTCAGGAGGGGCTAGTAATATAATTATATGGTAATTAGCTATTGTAACTTTTTAAGGTTAACTTTCTTAAATAAAATATAGTTTTATTTTAGCCAACTTAATAAAAAACTTTTTAACCCTATCACTGCATTAACTGTCAAACATTAACTATATACGTGTAAGATACAAATATACACTATGAATATGATACTGATCGAAATAAAGAAAACGCTGATTAATTAATTATTGATTTAGAACTAGAGAGAAAAGAAACAAATGACTTGGAATGCAGTTATAAAACAGTGGCACTATCCATAACTAGGATCAGCATGACCTGACCCTACTTGTTCAACTGGTATATATAGTCCAATTATGATTGGACCTTAATAGAGTTGAGTCTCATTAAGTATAGAATTGGTTCAGGTTTAAAGATTAGACTCAATTAATATTTAGATCGGATATGGACCAAGTTTGTTCCATCTCGACCTGTCTCTTGGTCACTCATTCATCATGTTTGTATGTGTCTCTATTCAAATATGTACATATTAATGTCACTTTTTTTTGGATCAAAAGTATCATTTGATTCTCTGATTTTTTGATCATATATACATTATTAATAATATATATACATATATCATTTTATATGTCAAATTACATATTCATAATAATAAATAATATTAAAAAGACTTTATCTAAAATTAATATGAATTATATTTAATCGGGTCTATGGTCGGGTTCAAGTTTAAAAGTTGGTTGAGTCAATATTTAAGGTCGGGTTAGCTTTCGGTCTAAGACCGAGTCCGGATTCAAAAATGACTCAACTAACATTTAATGTTAGATAAGGACAAGTTTTAACCCATCCCAACCCGGCTCATGCTCACCCTAACATTACCCCTTATAATTTAATGAAAGTCAATGATGAGGTTATTTGCATTGTTTATATTACCAAAAGTATCACCTTACATTTGTGTACAGAATTAATCTCTTTCAGGTTGCTTGCATTTTGATAATTGACTTGAGCATAACATTACATCAACAAACAAAAGACAATATCATTAGATGAAATCAATTAAATAGATTAACTAATGTCAATCTATCAGAAGTGTTTATGTTGTTGGACTTAAAACACACTTAGTGGGAGAAAAAAACTTCCCTTTCAATTGTTTTGTAGATCAAATCAATTATTTTACTTATATATTAATTATAACCAGTAATCAAATCAATATTTAAGAAGTAGAATCAAGTTGCCTTTCAAGATTTATGCTTATATGTTAGATCCCCTTTATGGACTCATGCATTTTCCTTTGACTCACTAAAGTATTTCATAGCTCAATAATCAAATAAGAGGGTTTAGCTCTTGAAGCCCAAAATAAGTTGGGATGGGCTTTTGGCAGAAAGAAAATAATAAAAAAAACCGTAACATTCATATGGTTCAATTCATTACCCGAAAATAAGCCCAATTAGAAAAGTTGGTTCGACGTTTTCAAGTTTTAGTTTTGTTTGAATTTGTGGAACCATTTTAGAATTTATTGGATATTTGTTAGTTGCTAGAGTTTCAACTTGCTATTATGTTTCAATATTTTAAGATTGGCTTGGGTTGACTGACACAAAAATTGGTAGGGTCAAAATGAATACTTTATAGTTTATTTCGTATTTTTTATAATTACATTGACACATCTTGAGTTTTAGTTAAATTACACAAATCTTCCCTCACTTTTTTACACGTACACAAACCTCCCATAGTTTTTATACTTTTATTACATGGACCACTCATGCATGAGAAATAAGTGTAATTTTTTAAAAAAAAAATATGATAAATGCAATTAAGTTAAACAAAACATCGTATATTATGAGGAATAATTTTAAAGAGATATTGTTTAAATTATTCTTATACTATATCGTAAAGAACCAAAAATAATAAAGAGGTATCGACTCTATATTATTTTGACTTGTCTCCACAATATATCATGTTTTGTTTAACTTAATTACATTTATCACATTTTTTGTTTAAAAGATTGCACTTATTTCTAATGCAAGGGTGGTGTGTGTAATGAAAGTATAAAAATTAGGGGGTTTGTGTAGGTGTAGAAAATTGAGGGGTGACTTATGTAATTTCGCTAAAACTCAGAGGGTGTCAGTGTAATTTACTCAATATTTTAAGATACTTGTCAAAATGGATTGGGTTGACTGACCTGGATTGACAAAGCCAAAAAGTTCATAAAGATTAGGTATCTTATTTAGATTTTGTTACTAAAATCTGCCTTTTAAACTTGAATCAAACAAAGTATTTTAAAACTCTTACTCTAGCTACCCATTTTATCTTCCTTTATTCTTTTTTGGGACATTCAGCTTGATAATAAACATTATAAAGTATACATAAAATATTAACAAATTTGCGGTAGAAACTGATGAGACCCAAAAATCCCCTGAGTGCCGTGAGAGATCGTGGCTGCGACCAATCCTACATAGCTTGGATTATGTCAGGGTCCTACTGTACCCACCCTTTGTTATAAGATGCCCCAAATAACTCACAGAAGTAACCCCAAAAATACACTTTGGTAATTTGGCATAAAATTGATTAGTAACCAATAGGTCCAATAAAATCTATAAATGTTGTAAATGGGAATCTAGATCAGAGCTATATGTCAGTATATCATCAAAAAAAACTAATATAAACCGCCGCAAGTGTGGCCTCAACAAATCGTTCATAGCTGCCTGAAAGGTAGATGGGGCATTAGTGAGCCCAAAGGGCATCACTAGAAACTCATAATGATCGTCGAATGTGCGAAAAGTCGTCTTGTGAGGGTCCAAGGGTTGCACTCTGATTTGGTGATAGCCCAAGCGTAAATCGATCTTAGAAAATATTGTAGCTCTCCCCAGTTCATCCTACAATTCATCGATAGTTGGAATAGGAAAACGGTTAGGAATAGTGATGGAATTGAGAGCATGGTAATCGATACAAAATCACCATGTCCCATCTTTTTTGCGGACTAATAAAACTGGGGATGAAAAGGGGTTGGTGCTAGGGATGATGATTCCCGCCTGTAACATCTCATGTAGCATAAAGGTCGTGATCTCTTTTGGGGAATGCGGGTATCAATATAATTTGATGTTGATTGGGGTAGATTTGGGAAGAAGAGGAATAAAATGGTCATGATATCTAGGATGGGGTAGTGTAGATGGGAAAGAGAAAATAGAGTCATATGATTTGAGCAATGTTTGTATTTTTGGGTGGTTTATATGTGTGGAGGTAGGGGGATCGGGGGAAATGAGAGAGATTGTGTGATATGTTGCAATGCTTCCAGTAATGAAAAGTCGAGTGAATTGGTGAAAGGTGGATGGTTAGAGGTTAAGATAACAATTCCCAGTTAGTGTAATAGTGGAGTTTTCAACAGTAAACCGCATAGATGGAATAGAGAAATCAGAGACAATAGGTCCAAGTGTCTATAACCATTCAATTCCCAAAACAATATCAAAAACTTTAATTGGGAGTACATAGAAGGGAATGAGAAACTCTTGATTCTGCATGGTAATAGGAGTGTGATTACAAAGACCACTACAATATATGTGAGCACCATTTCCAACCATGACTGAAAAATTAATGATCTGAGTAATCGGCAAGTGTAGAAAACTTGCAATGCGGGGCTGTAAAATATTGTGTGAGCTATCGGTGTCAACCAAAACAGTGACGTGATGTCCCTTAATGAGCCCCGCAAATCTAAGAGTCTTTTGAGATAGTTGACCACCAAGGCCTGGTCTGAAATGTGGAAATGAATTAGTTCCTATGAATCTGGACTTGTAGGAGGAAGAGACTAGACTTGGTTTGATTCATCCATAAAATGAGGTGTTGCATCCCACACAGGGTAAGACTCAATGATAGTAATATTGCTAACTCTCTGCGAATTTAAGTAGATAGTCCCGAAATAAAGCAATTAAGAATGACATTTGGGGACAAACCCCAAATTCTATTACAAAGCTTCTCAAAAAATTTCTGATATTCAACCATTATCCCCATCTGTTTGAGTTTGAATAACTCTGCCTGATGATTAGTGTAGGTGGATGGACCAAAACGGGTCTCCAAGGTCTTAGTAAAAGAATACCAATCTGAGAGTTGAGAGTTTTGAGACATTCATTGGAACTAATTAAGGGCTACCCCTTGCATGTAAAAAGAAATCATAGGGAGACGTTGAAAGAACTGTCCTGCCTGAAAAATCCAATTAAGAGGTTCAGAACCATCAAAGGGAATGAGTTGGAGTTTCGGTAAACGAGGTTGTGAAGTGAGTGTGGGTGGTGGGCCATATTTGGGAAAGTGGGCTGTGGAAAGGGGGTGAGGATGTATGAGCAGGAATAAGTGTAGGGATGGGAGTAAAATTAACATTGGTTTATGGTGGATTTGGGATATTGTGTTTTAGGTGGGAATATGAACCGTGAAATGGTGAACCATATGGTGGTTCTGGTTGCAAAGGGGGTAAGATGCGGAGCTTAGTCAACTTATCAGTGATTGTGTGTAAGACAGTGGTGATGGCGACATGTCGTGCATCTTGTTGTTCTTGATTTTCCTTTAGTTGCTCAAGGAGGAGCTATGTGATGGAGTCATCTGATTTTTTGTGAGTGACTTTGGGAGGCATTTGAGATGGAATAAAAGCACCAAAATGTTAGGAAGATTGTAGGAGGTGGGAGTGAATTGGGTTGAAATATAACAAAAATGAACTAGAAATTATCTAAGAAAATTGTTACTAAAATTCATCATGCTTCCTCTTCATTCATTCATCCTTAATAAAGCATAAAACATATATGACTAAATGATTTGGACCATACAAATGATTAGATCTTACAACAACAATAACAAAAAATATGAGAAATTTTGAGAGATGTTTTAATCCTCTACATAACCCTTCATCCAGTAGGACTTCTAAATCTCTCTTTTGGACCTCTCAATATTCTGGGCTTTAAAAGCTATCCCTCCATAACCCGTTTAGAATGGAATTAAATTGCAATTTAACATGCATAAATTATAACCGAACTTTTGGTAGGTTATATTTTTCCCTAAGACTTAGCTAGCTCAAATCCATTAGGCTAATACATTTTTGCATATTTACTTACATAGTTAAATACTTGTTGTTTTGTAAAATGTGTCAAGTGTGTTATATACTCACCTACAAACACATTTTAGTGGAGTTTGATATGTTATATGTGTCAAATGAGTTGGATGTTTATTTTCAACTCTTGATTTTTATGCAAATGATTAGTTATACAAAGACATTTTCTAATAATTTCTAAGTTTTTAAATTTTCAATCAAGTAAGTATATCGATAAATATCTTGGTTGATCGTATCTCTTTTACTTATTGTAAATTTCACTAGATTGATCCATTAGGGTGCATATCTTACATAGATATTTATCTCTTCATTGTGATTTATCATGAGATTATCTCATATATTTATCTAGGATATAAGATAATTTGATCGACCTTCAAATTATGATTAATCATTAATGTTCCTCATTAAAGAAAAATGAAGGAATAAGAGGTAAAAATGAGTAATAAATAGCATATTATTGAAAATTAATCTACAAATGTATACTTAGTTTCTGAAGTATCAAAACATTTGGGAAAAATAAAAATAAAAATTCAAACATCAAAACATATGAATCAAATGGAGTAATATTTGGCATTTAATGCTACCATTATGTATTATTTGGTTATTTTCTGATAGCCTTACTAATATCGTAAGTGAATAAAATATATTCTCATACTAAAAGATAAATTATCTCATTCAACTATTAAAATTATGGTTATTTCATAAAAATATTTTTTTTGGAGATTAATTTAAAGCTCCTATAATTCATTTCGGGTGACAAGTCACTAATCAAAATAAATTAAAACTTTCATCGAGAGAAAAAAATTGTTCATCAGCCAAAATAGTAAAACACTTTTATTTTTAAATCTACTACTTATTTCTAAAATGAGTTTGGCTTAATATAAATTATTCTCAAATTATTTTATATAAAAGATTTTTCTAAAGTATTACAACTCAACATAAAAGATTTCCAAATATAGAACTTTAATATAGAAAATAGGTAAAATTAGACCTATAGTATTCTTCCAATATAAAAAATTCTAACATAAAGGGAGATAGTTGACTATTTTTACTTACAATAATGATAATATAAAAAAGGCAAATGGTAAAAGTGACCTAGTGGATAAGACTAGAAGTAATGATGGCAATATAGGCATTGCCTGCAGGCCAGCCCGCATTGCCCATAAAAAATGTGGGTATGACATGACATTTTTGCCTATTAGTCTGTATTGCCCAGCCCGCTTGCCTGCTTTATTTGTGGGCATTCCAAGCGGGCTATGCGGGCGGTCCACATGCATTATCTTGCCTAATTTTTTAGGCGTGTTTCACTCCAAATTGCATTATGAACTTCCAACTTCCAGTTCCAAGTTGCAATTCATTAGTAGCTTCAAGCTTGTTCAACATTTCCAAAACAAAATAGGAAAATGTAGTGATATGAACAAAGGTTACATAACTACCATGGACTTACTTAGTTATATGTCACAACTTTTAGTTTTCTAGTATAAATAGGAAAATGCATACAGGCCGCCCGCATGCTCATTTGCTCATTTTAAAACGGACAGGACATGTGATTTTGCCTATTAAATCTTTGCAGGCATGCCCACGCCCACATAAATTCTATGGGCATAATACCGACACAGACAAAATGGGTTAGGCGGTCTGTTCTACCATCTATGGCAAGGGCCAATAAGTTTGCTCCATAAATGAAAATTAAATGAGAGTACTACTATATTCAACAAATCACCCACTAAATGCAAGTAAAATCTATGTTTTCTTTAAGTGTATTAGAGTGCTATTACTCATTCCTATTTTGACCACAAGATTAAATATTTTATTTATGTGACTGATACTTATTAGAAGAGATAGTCACACATCCCAAAAATAATTAGTTTATTATCCATAAGGTTGGATTAGTTTTCAATTTAGGTTCATATTCAAAAAATAATCTCATCAATATTTATGGTCGGATAAGTGACTCATATCCTAGTCCAAGGGAGGGAGAAGATTTTGAACCACAGCTTGACTTGCTCTTTAATAAACTAATGTGATCTTTCAATGGTCACGATAGCATTCAATATAATAATATTAGTATAAGAAGGGGACAAATAGGATAACAATGACTTGATATTATTATGATAATGTTCAGTCTCAATTATTGGCCCTTAGAACTTGCTTTAAAAATGTTAAAGAAAATAGAGCCATTCAACTTGCATAGGATTCTAATTTGATGTGCCTTGTCTCTTTACAATATGAATCAATGAGGTAATACCACAAAAACATAACAGGAAAAGTGGAAACTTTTTCCACTTTGTGGGGTTCATTCGGAGAGATATTGTAATTCACATATATTTATTCGAATTTGTAATCCACATCTAAAGTTTGAATAAAAATATCAATTCATAAATTTTAATTCTCAATAAAATTTTGGTAGTAATTTCTTTTAGATAGAGATCTCCTCAAAATATTCTTAAAGGTAGGTAGTCCTTAATACAAAATAACAAAGGCATCATATGTGATACAATAATTTATGATTTTATTTAATAAAATGATACTGTGAGTCAAAACGTGACTACCCTCCATTAAGGGAATTTCACTCTGAATCCTATAGCAGAAACAAATGTTAGGAACAAGTCAATGGTCTAGTGGTATAGGACCTAGCTGGATCTTTAAAGTCGAGAGTTCAATTTATATGGCTCAAAAGATTAATTCCATATCAAAAAGGTGAGGAAATATCTTTAATAATACCAAAAAAAAATAGAAGGATAAAGTGAGTCACCACTTAATGAGCAATTAAAAACATAGCAAGATGAAAATGTATTACAACTTATAAAAACCAAACTTTTCTCAATTGCAATTGATGGTATATAACATTATAGCTAAAGTTTTTTATCATAACCCTGGAAATTGTGTGTAGTAGAGAGTTGCACATACTATCCTCTACGTAAGGCCAATTAAGTTGAATGAAGATTAGTTTTCTCATTCATATCTTTTTCATATCTCTATTTGTGTTATTATCTAATTAAAAAATATCACTTAAATGTTATAAAAATAAAATCTTATATTTTTATATTACTCATTGAAATTTTATGGTTAGGGATAGGGAGACAACATATTTTTGGATAGGGAATTTCTATTCAACTAAGTTTAACTTTTTAAATAAGATTAATGCTACACAAACTGCTTATTAATATGCATCAAATGTTATGAAAAATAATAAATTATTCAGACATGGATATATGGTACATTGAATTTAGTATCGAAGTACCATGTTAAATTTTAAGAGCATATCTGATCATACAAGCTTATGACTTATTTGTTAGAATATAATTTTAAGTTGCTTGATAAATTATTATAAGCTTAAATTATCGATCATGTTTTTGGATAATATTATCTTTGAATTTTTTATTAAATAATAAGTTGCATTAATATGATAGTTTATATTCTTTGAACTGATTTAACAAAATGTTATCTAATTGCAAGCAGATATACCAAAACATTATTTCAATTCACTATCTACACATATATACACTTTTAGCTACAGTGTTCTCAGAGTTTTTATCGCTAATTCCATATTTATAAGTTATAATTTCACATATATAAATTAATTCACTTTATGTGTTATTTGTTGTATTGTCAGAAAAAATATATGTTTTATTTATTTTTGGCTCAAATATTTTTTAACCAATTGCAATAAGTGATATACTTTTTCGGATAGTATATATACTCCATAATATCATGACATATAAAGATAGAAACAAATAAACCATATTTTGCCTTAAACAAAACAAACCTAGCTATATAACATATAAACCTTATTAGACCTGACTTGTTTAACAAAAATTAAAACATTGGTCTCAACTTTTTAAAAGTCTGATGTTGTCTATTAGAATGTTTAAAGTTTTATTATATTATAAGATGTTTAAATAGGCTAACAAACCAACATTTAAATAGGTTATAATTGGTTTAGTTTTAACTAAGTTCATCTAACTCTAACAAATATATTATATTTCCATATAAAATTTTATATTAAAATTCATATATAATAATATTAGTTATATTAAAATAGTACAATATATATTATTATATTGAGTATAATATCTATGTATTATTGGTGTAAAATTTATATGCACTCAGTACATTATTCGTCATTCTTTTATTTTATTTTTATTTAAGAGTCAATGTTAATTAAATATGAATTGTGTATGATGTAGTAATAATATAAAAAACTCTTACATTATCAATACATACATCATTTTCTCATCTATATAATATAAATAAATAGAACTTATTAGATTTAACAAGCATTTTAAATGTCATAAAATTAAATAAGCATTTTAAAAACCTATGACTTGTTTATGAAAAAAAAAACTTGGTCTGACATGGCTTATTGCAGGCGAAGAAATAGGTCCATAATAGGGATGAGCATGGCTCAACCCTACCCCTTACTCTTTCTGGTCCGATCATGATCGGACTTCAATATGATTGGGTGATCTCAGTAGGTCTAGTAAGGTTGAGTTTAAAAATTTACTCGATCAATATTTAAGGAGATGTAAGAGACGAACATGACCGATACTGATCCTTCTCATGATTACTCATTTATCATATTTGTATGTGCATTTCAATTGTGTATAGAATATTATCATATTTTGGCTAAAAGTATTATTGATTCTCTAATTATTTTCATCATAGATATATGGCAATGATTAACAAATTATCTAGATGTATATAATTTAATATGTCAAATCACTTATTCATAAAATATTGAGAAAACTTTATATAAAATGTATAATCATTATATTTAGAGAAAAAAATTATGCACTGATAATTTTGATATAGTGTTATTATATCATCCATCATTTATATTTAATCATCATTATCTCTTCTAAGAAAATAATATAAATGAACGAGTGATGATATACAAAATGTGTATAAATCATTATATTAACACTATGTATATATTACACTCTTATATTTGAATCTAATTTTATATTTGACTTCAAAAAAATAATGTGGCCAAAATTTAGGATACGCTCAGAAATAAATCTTACCCAACTCAATTAGGTTCATGCTAACATAGGTCTCTCATAGATAATGTGATTTGTTTCCTTAGGTGTCAATAGGGCGGTATGAGTTATCAATTTAATTAAAAAGTAATATCTAATTTAAAATAAAAATAATAAAAACATAATTTTTTTATATTAGGTGATAAAATATGATTGGTATTAGATATATATATATATATATATATATCGCTCTACCTGTCCATGTTTGCGACAGACATGATATAATTTTTAATGCCTTATTTAAAAATGGATATGCTCATATTAACCTTAATTTATGCGGACATTATTTGACTACGGACAGATAAGACTGTCCTAATTGTCAATACTATATATGGAGAAGATGGAAGATAGAATTAAATATAATAAAATTCAAAGATTTTGACCAAAAATGTGTAAGTGACATTAAAAATATGAAATACCAGCTGCCAAAAACAACGACTTTGTATAATTGCATTTTAATTACTCGCTTCTCCTTTAACGTCCTTGTGTTTTTTTTCAACCACCCATCAGTGCATCGGATTGATGGCTCCGCTAGGGAGGTGAGAGTTATAAATTAAATTCAACAGATTTGGTATTGTCAAATGTTAATTAGATAGGTTTAAACATATTTTATGTCCTATAATATATGTAACTTCATATGGAATGAATTGTAATTAGTTTTGAAAAAATATATATAATTCAAAAATATAATAATTTGCTGATCAATTACAATTTATTATATATATATATATATATATATATATATGAAGTTTTTGCTAAGGGCTTATGTGGGGTTTGCTCTCTGCAAGTGTCAATCAACAGTGAGGAGTAGTCGTGCAACATATACCTCTTTTAAAAAATTGTCCTAATACTTTGTATTTGGCAACTAAACTATTGGCTTCTTATCTTATACTTTGACTTCAAATTTCTCATTCATAAGCGTGTTCATGAACAGTGACACACCAGCACACATACCTAGGTTGCATATGTCATGTTCCCCTACACTATTTATAAAATGATTTTGTTGTCTACCCTTAAGTTCAGAAATCATAAAAGGGTATATTATATATTGAGAATTTGATATTGTTTATTTATCTAAATATATTACTTTTCATTATAGTATTTTTACTTTTTTGGTTTTCTTAATTAAATTCATCACAAGGTAAATATCACCCTTTATAAAATACATCATTCATATATTATAATTTATTTCTATCAAACTTGCACATAGAATTCACCGGGTAACATTTCACATAATGGGTGGCCGAGTTAAGAAATAGAATAGTTCTATTTTAACCTTATCAAAAGAAGCAGAAACTTGATAAGTTTAACTAAGGACATAAGTTATTACAATATCTTTGGTATAAATGATTTTAAGAGGAAAGAAAGAAGAGAGATAAGAGAAAACTGCTATTTTATTTTATTTGGTTGCAAAGAGAAATATAATTATAGAGAAAAAACTAATAATAACAATGGAAATCTTTTTCCTCAACTTTAAGAAGAAAATGAGAAGAAATGTCACTTTTTATGTCTTGTTTACAAGTTTGTCCAGATGCTTATTTGTCATCAACACTATAGATTTTTAATTTAAAATTAAAAGTGTCTATGTTAAAAAATTATATTCTATATAATATTCAATCTATAAAACTTAAAAAAAATTAAAATTAATAAACTCATATCTAGGGTATACATATATAAAATTGGTTTAATATACATTATATATACTTTTAAAAGTCTCCTACAGAGACACATGATCGAAAAAGAAAAGAAATACAAAGATAATCATAACATGAAATCTAAAATGTCATTTTATTTACTTATAATTATAACATTTCTCTATACAAATTAGACCTAATCTCTGAACTACCAAAGCTTCAGCTACTAAAAGGAAACAGATAAAAACACTTACAAGCTAAAGAAGATTAAGCTACACAACAGAACCAAAGTCTAATTTTTTTTCCTATTCAATATCTTGATGTGTGTTTCTAGCTACCATCAATTGGTCTTTTCAACTTGACGCATAAACACAGTTTCTAAGTCATGTGTTGTTGCTGTAAACAACTCTTTAACGATGCTACAATAATTGCACTTCGAAGAAGGTTTTCGTTTCATAGGAGCTGGTGGACATGTCAACATGGTTGGGATCTTTGATTCTACACTTGTTGGTGTCGTAGAAGAACACTCATCTGCTTCAACTTCTTGTTCTTGTTCCTTCTTCTTTGAAGGGATTGTATATATTGGCTTCAATGGTGCTTTTAAAGCAATTCCAGCTATGACCCATTTTTTATTATCTTCTGACTCAAAACTTCCCTCTACTATTTCAGACAAACCCATGTTGAATCACACACCAAAAAATTGTCTCAATATTAGTAATATATGTATGTAATATAATATATAGGATTATAAGGTAAGGGAATGAGGGAATAAATAGAGATGGTTCTATAACTTTTTTGTTTCCACCTATTTTGTTCCTTATTCAGATGAATCTGAGGAAAAGTGTTTAGTGGTGAAAAGAGTAGCTAGGGGAAGAAAGTGGAAGATAAAGATAGAGCTTTAGGTTTATAATATATATGGTTGGTTAAATGAAAGAGATTAGGTGAAGATTGTTGTAGGTGAGGGGACAAAGGAGAAGAGTTGAAAAAGTTTGAGAGATTGAGATAACTATGAAGAATGTTATAGGATCTTGAACGTGGAAGAGAGTGCCAAATAATTAAACTTTGAATCCAAATGAAGAGAGAGAAATCGAGGGAACTAGTGACATTAGCAATGACTACTAAATTATAAAAATATATAAACTAAGTGTAGAGATCCACTTACTCTAGGATTATGTTTTTTAAATGTACTCTATATGCTAGTCATTAATTCAATTTTAAGGATATCTAATGACTTAAATATGTTCACTAATTCAAACAATTAAATTTCCTTAAAATTGATGATTAAGATGATGTGTAAATTTAAAAAACTTAATTGTAATAAGTGGACCCTCACCTAAAATTAATAGGAGAGAGAATGAGTGTATTAATTTAAGAACAATAAAATACATCATCCTATCAAAAAAATTGTCTTTTTTGTACTAATAATGATATTTGTCACTTTTTTGATAAGGACTATTCCCCCTTTAAGGTCAAAGTATATATGATTACCTCTCCTAATAAGTGTCATTCTTAAGAATCAAACTCTTAATATTTTAGTTATTCTAAAGATTTTGTAGAGTGTTCTTACACTATTAGTTTTATGTGTAAATTCTCTTCTTCATAATAATGATATATTTTCCTTAGTTTAAATTAAATAAGTTTATCAAAATAATAGAGATAGGAAGCCTCGAGCCTAGAGTAAAATTGGTTAGTGAGTTGGACATAAGTGCAAATATGGGAAAGTGGCCTTTCTGCTTTACTTGCTGATGTAAGATTTTGTGCATCTAATGAGAATCTGAGCTACACTTTAGATAACGGTGCCCGTAAAAATTGCTGAACTTGCGGGCAAGAAATCAAAATATACCAAGAGTAAATGATTGGACAGTTTTGCAAACATTGTCCCATTAGAGAAACATTTTTTAATAATGATTTATTATCCTTATGAAAATGACATAGGTTATTTTAAATAAACAGGATCATTAATAAATAAATTATAAATTATTAAATACATGTTACTTTTTTATGGTGTAAGATGATATATATTTTTTAAGAAAAAGTATAAAGTTGGCTTAAACTTTCTGTTTTTTAAAGTATTTTAATTCTGAAATTTACTTATCATTTTCTTTTTAATCAATTTATATTTTGATGACAATATATTTTAAAAATGTTTTTTAAAAATGCTTTATTAAATAATAATTTTTAAAAGGGTTTTTTCCTTCAAAAAATGTTTTAGTTCAACTTTAAAAAAATATGGATTGGATATCGTCCATCCAATTGATTAAAATGGATATATGGATGGAATGAGTGGATTGGAATCCATTGAATATGGATGAATTGGATAGTTTAGAAATGTGATTTTATGGATTTATATGGATTAATATATGGCTTTCCATCCATCTATTATGATCCAAATCCATATACATCTAAATTCATTCAATTGTCACTCCTATCTGGAAGTATGAATAAAGTGACCTCAAATGAAAAACAAAAGTTAAGGAGTCCACTTCCAGTAATGAAGTCGATGCAGGCTTGAGGAATCTCACAGTAACAACCTAATGCAGGTTTTATCAATATCTATGAAACTGAGGATCCAAGGTAAGGTTGGATTTTATTTTAGGTATCAGTGGCAGAATACACCTAGAAGGGGGTTGAATAGGTGTGGCGGAGCTCAAGTTCCACTTTTATGGTTTTTTACATACTTGCTGAAAAATGCCCAGTTAATCGATTAACCAGTGGGCTTAATCGATTAAATCAAAACAGAAACAAAATGATCAGATCAACAACTTGCACAGTTATTAACCAACACACAAACAGATATACAACAAATATTTTTATGCAAGATTGGCAAGAGCATAGCAAGGTATAAGCATGCAAAATATAAGCTTCATACTCGCATTAAAACATCTTGAAATATAAAAGAGAAAGGGATAGAAAAGATTGCCCAAGGATTTTATCCTGGTTCGTTTTGCTGTCCACTGCAAAACTACATCCAGTCCTCCTCTATGATCTGGGAGATTTTCCTTCTTCACAATAAAACACAATGTACGTTACATACACGCTTCAAATTACAAGACTCGAACGCTCCTTTCTTGGAACCTAAAGAACTTCGCCATCCTTGGTTTGACCTTTCCTAAAACTGCCTCCAAGAAAACCTTTCTTACTGCAATTCGGCCCCAGCCAAGGTATCGCTCTTTATTCTAAGACCTCCAAGTCTTTGTGAAGAACACCTTACATAACCACAGCTAGGATTTTCCCAATCCTTGAATTACAATGCTTTGAGTTATGAATGAGTACTTAATACTCAGATATTATAATAAAGATCAAAGACTAAAAACTATCTAATATGAATGTATACTGCAACCAAATTTTTGCACAAAGCGGAACATTCAATTAAAATGGAATTTTCCAACAATAAAATAAAGATAGAAGTATCATCTATTGCACAAAACTCCAACCCAGTTGCGTATGGTGGGGGTCGACGTTATTAACCTCACCTTCCCAAGGAGAAAGCTATTTACAGGTTTTAAATCTATGACCTCCAGCTCACAAGGCAAATAATACTATCGTGGTGCAAAAGCTCAACCTCCAACTTGATTAATATAAATTGAAATTAATTTGAAAACAATGTTCTACTAAGGAGTATTATATTTCCTTCCTCATATTTGTTTTGCCTTTAATAACAACAAATAATATATAATAATATTATATATCAAAGTTATTTTATTGTGAGAATGAAAAACTAAGTGTAACACATATAGTTTTGAAAAATTGCATTAGATTTAGACTAACCCGAGTTGAGTAGAGATATCCAATTCTAGGGATGTAAATTCTCTCAACACTTTTTTTTTTGCAATCACAAAAATTAAACTATTTAGAAGTAATGAATTTAAATTGATATAATCCAATTGATAGCGTTAATAATGGATGGATTCCAATCCATCCATTATATCCAATGGATATCCATGGGTATATCCATGTGGATGGATATTCAATCCACCCAAAAAATAAAAACATAAATAATTTTTCTATAAAGCAACATGGAGACCCAACTTTGCTATGCAAACTCAACGTACAAAATATAATAAACAAATGTCATTAATACCCTACCAGTCAGAGTACTGGTATAGTGATATGGTGGTTCAAACAGTGGTTCATTATTAAATCGCATACCAGTGAAGTTAGATATTCATATATTTTATACTAATATTAATGTTGAAAAATCAATAAAGAATACAATAATTATTTTTATTTATACCACTTGTTAAAAATGTATATTATAGACCATATTTTAGATGTATAAAAAATGTAGTAGTATTTTTATTTATATGGATTGGTATATGACTTTCTATCCATCTATTATGATCCAAATTCATATACATCCAAATTCATCCAATTGTCACTCCTATCTGAAAGTACGAATAAAGTGACCTCAAAATAAAAACACAAGTTAAGGAGTCTACTTCCAATAATGAAGTCAATGCAGGCTTGAGGAATCCCACAGTATCAACCTAATGCAGGTTTTATCAATCTCTATGAAACTGAGGATCCAAGATAAGGTTGGATTTTACAGCCAAAAAATGCAATGACCCTAAAAAATGTGTTTCATCTAGATTTAAATCAAGGAATTTAGATTTGGTGAACTAATTTAATGTTGACTTCTATTATTTTATTGAATGGGGATTGCAAAATAAAAAAATGCAATCACTAATTGTGTATATGAAAAATATTCTAATATAATGTATCATGTTTTTAACTCTATAGGTTGAATATCAATATTTCCATTTAAAAGATTTGGTTCTAAAATATTTCCAGTTTTTGGTTATCAAAATAATTTCTGTTTATAAGGGTCCAAGAAATGTGTTTGATTTTATTTTATTAAAAGCTTTATTTAATATTTTATGAATTTTCAAAGTAAAATATTTATGAGCACTTAGCATTGTTTTTTATTATTGTTGCATTAACTTTTCAGTCAGCCTTGTCTAAGTTGAAATCGACAACATCTATGTCTGGAAATAGCTCTACTAAGTATGCATACAACAATATGCATGACTTCTCCCTGCTTAGCGAGTTCCATATAAAAATCAACTTCAACTCGACTCCTATAATCTTGAAAGTCATTTGGCAACCACCCTCCCCATGGAGAATTAAACTCAATAGTGATGGTGCTGCCAAAGGCAACCTTAGTCACTCTGGTGGAGGTGGTATCTTTAGGGATCAAAACGGAATGGTCATAGCCTGTTTTGCTTGCTATAATGGTTTAGAAAATGCTCTTTTTGCTGAATTAAATGCGGCTATGCTGGGAATCAAGATTGTTCACAAAAAAGGTTGACAAAAAATCTGGTTGGTTCTGATTCAATGCTGGTAGTGGATATTATAAATCTAAAAGCTAGAGTCCCGTGGAAGCTAGCTAGTAAACGAAGTTTATGTCAAGCAATGTTAACATCAACGGACTTAGTAATTTCTCATATATATAGGTAGGGAAATTCTAGTGCAGATAAGCTTGCCAATTATGGAATTTCATCCATGGTTTACAGTTGTTGAAACCATGCTCCAATCTTCATTCATGAGGAAGTCAATAGGAATAGGCTAAAATTACCAAACTATAGGTTTGTTTCAATGTAATCCTCCTTGTAAACTCTATCCTCTTTCTTTGTGGATTTTAATATAGTTGGTGGTGCGTTGATACCACTCCTTTACTAACAAAATTATTGTTGCATTAAGGATCATGACCAAATTTATTTATCTGGCCTATTAAATTTCATGGAGAAATATAATTCTAACGAGAAACCATATTAATCTAATATAATTAAATATTAAAATATTATATTTATCAACCTATTATAATTTTTTTAGATTGAGTTAATCTTGGAAAATAATTTTATAAAAACAAATGAATTAACATTGTCAACTAGTGCATTTCCTAATTTAAATAGTTTATGAAAGACGGTTTAAATCCAAATTTAAATTCAAACTTATTTATTACCCCTCTTTAGTTTTTATTGTAAGACACTTCACCCAAACTTAATCCAAAAATGCATTCATCCCTAGTGGGTTAATTAACCATTGTAGGAGATAAAAAATATTTTTCAAATCTATTTCATATTTTCCTCATTGATTTCTCTCCACATTTTATCTAATACATTCATTTCAATCAATATTCCAAAGTATTATAGTTTTGGTATCTAATCATTGTGATATTCAACATTGTTTTTCCAGTTTCTTTTTGTAGTTTTTCTAATATGATGAGGTTTCTTTGCCTTTCTCTCTAAAATGTAATCATGTTTTAGTTCTTTCACCTATCCTTTGGAAGTTAAGACTTTCCAATGCTTCACATGATTTTAATTTGAAATAAACCAACTTTCCTTGGTTTCATGCAACATCTTTTATATAATGTAACACTTCAATTTAAAAAAAAATCCAATCTATTTCATATTTTAGGTAACAAATTCTCTCCATGATTTATCTTAACCACTCATTTCTATCAATGGTCTAAAGTATTACAGTTAGAGTATTGACTCATGAGGATATTGAACATCATTTTTGCTATATTTTAGAGCTTTTTAATACGAGGTTTCTTTTCCTTTTGCTAAACTTTAATCATGTTTTAGTTCTTTCACTTATGCTTTGGCATTTTAGACTGTTTCATCTCACACATGATTTTATAATTGAAATAGACCAACTTTCCTTTATCTCATGCCATAAGCAC
>NC_032025.1:20223095-20349480 GCF_001865875.1 Lupinus angustifolius
ATAGTTTCTCTCCATAATTTATCTAACCCTCATTTCTATCAATAGTTTAAAGTTTTAGAGTTTGGGTATTAACTCATGGAGATATTAAACAACATTTTTGCTCTGTTGTATTGTTTTTTAATATGAAATGTCTTATCCTCTTGCTAAACTTTAATCATGTTTCAGTTCTTTCACCTATGCTTTGACATATAAGAGTTTTATATATCACAAATGATTTTATAATTGAAATAGACCAACTTTCCTTTATCTCATGCCATAGGCACATCATGTTATAAATAGAACAACATATTCAAGGTATTTAGGAGGAATTAAATTTACTTCTTTATTAAAATTAAGTATTGAGATGCATTTTAAGAAAAATATTATTTAATAATTATTATTTGTAGAAAAAAAATCAATATGTATTTATATATTGCAACTTTAATATTTATTTCATGTTTAATCACTATTTATGTGTATGAAAAATATTATAATATAATGCATCATGTTTTTAATTCTTTAGTTTGAATTTGTTAAGTGCGAAAATTACCTTAAATAATAAAGATAATTTAACATCTTTTAACCTTGAGAGTATATATAAATCTAATGCATAATATATACCGAGACAAATATTTGCACCAAATTTCATGACGTTGTTTTTATGATATTTCAGGTGATTAGAAGCTAAATGAAGCAAAATGTGTCAAATTAGATCTTAATGTTAATCAAAATCGTTGCAAATAAAGATGCAATCACGTAATTCTAATCATAATATTTAAAGATAATGACTCAATCACCTAATTCTAATCATAATCTTTGAAAATAATTATTCAACCACCTAATCATAATCATAATTTTTGAAGAAAAATAAATAAGGAATGGAAGATTAAAACAAATTAGGAGAGTGGTTATGGGTTGAAGTCATCACTTATCATCACTAATCATCATTAATAATCACTTAGAGGAGAAAATATTAGGATTTATACATCAACTACTGTAGGCAGCTTGAAAAGAAGAAGAATGTCAAGCAACCAAATTGTTATAGTTTCAATGAGAATGAGTATCTAATCCTTATATGTGGGGTTAAATGTAATTATTTTGACTTGATGTGTCCAATATGACTATTTAATTATTTAATATTTATATTATTCTATTATTTTTCCTTCCTTATTTTTATTCTTAATGTTTGCTTTGGTTTCATCACTCAATGAATGATCTAAGATTTAAAAATGAGTAATGTGAATTTCCATATTTAAACTAGATCTATAATATATCAACTAGTAACATATTGATGCATATGAATAGGATTAATTAAACTACTCATTCTAACATCCATATCATTATGATTAGATGATTAATTTGTCAAGGAATTGAGAATTGGTTTATTTAGTACTTTAATATAATTAATTGGTTTATTTAGTACTTTAATCTGTTGATAAATAAATAAGAGTTGATCGTGGTGAAATAATAGGAATAATCATACATAAATTGAGTACTAGATGATAAATTGTGAAATATAATCTCAAATTCCTCATCTTTAAAGTTAATATTTTTATATCGATTACTTTTGTATTAGTTTAATTTTAATACTTTCACTAAATAAAAATAATTTTCAACTCAAATTTAATCAGTTTGCTAATTACAAGAATATCAAACAAGTCCTCGTAAATTCTACAATCTTTTACACTTGTTTGTGACACCCTGTTTAGTTAAAAGTAATAATCAAATTGTTCATTACAAATATCATTATTTCCATTTAAAATATTTGGTTCTTAAATATTTCTAGTTTTTGGGTAAACAAAATGATTTCTATTTATAAGGATTTTCATTTAAAAGTGTCCAAGAAATGTATTTGATTTTATTTTTATTTATTAAATACTGTATTTAATATTATATGAATTTTGAAAGACAAATATTTATGAGTACTTTGCATTGTTTTTTTATTACTATTGCATTAAGGCTTTTCACCTAATTTATTTATCTGACCTATTAAATTTTGTTGAGAAATATAATTCAAATGAGTAATCAAATTAATCTAATATAATTAAATATTAAAAAGAATCCATTTATTAAAGTATTATAATTTTCGGAATGAATTAATCTTGGAAAATATGTTTATAAAAGAAAGGTTCGAATTAACTTGGTCAACTAGTACATTTCATAATTTAAATAATTTATTAAACACGGATGAAATGCTTGATTGAAAATTATTTTTTATTCCATTAAATGGACATAAAGGAAAATATTAACAACTTGACACAAATCTTACCCGCTTCACCTATAAAAGTCTACACTCTTGGCCAACAAGAAGACATCATCTCTATACCCAACAAAATATGAAGAAGTCCTTGGTTGTCGTGTTTTACTTTGTCTTCCTCTTTGTTGTCGCTTCAGGTAATTTTTCCTTTTTACTAGTAGAAGATCCATTTAGTTCTTTATTTAAATCTGACAAACAATTAATTCCTTAATTTATTTTAATTACAACGTTTTTAGGATCCTAGGAAATGATTATTTTTTAGAATTCTCTATTAACTTACTATTGTTTCTTCTAGATTAACTTCGATGCAAAAAATGTGTTTGCATTATTTCCAATACAATTTCATAAGAAGTATCTCACGTATTTTTACTCATGTAACGTACTATATACATATATTATCGGTCTCATCGTGGTGTCTAATATAATCTAAATAAAACGCTTCTAAATTAATTCATCTTCACATTAATACAAATATCTACTAATTGATTACAAACTTTAATGTATCTTTAGGCTTGGAGCTTCAGGCTGAAGTTAAAAAACCAGGTTATGGCGATCCCTGCGGCAAAACCGAAGATTGTCCTCCTTGTGCATGCGACGTTCCAGGGTTTTGTATATGTTGTTTTTGCATATTTAAAAAATGTGTATGTTTCAGGCCTCCAAGTACAAACTAAATTTCAGGCCTCCAATTTCATCTTATGTAATAGAAGGTCATTGTTGCCTTCATATGCCTAAATAAATTAGGCATTATAAATGCCCGTTATTTAAAAAAACTCAGTTTTAATAGAGGTGGTGGTTGAAAATAATGTCGGTCACTTGATTTTTTGAGTTCAAATTATTTGAACATGCCCCCAGAACTAGTAATTTGGCTATTATTACAATTCTTAGTAAGATTGCTTGTTTGGTACTTGTTATTGCCTCGACATATAAAATGTAGGAACTATGTTTCAAATCCTCATAAATATGCTCTCTCTCCATTTCCTCATTAAAAATAAAACATGGAAACAATGTTTGCCTATAAACGAATTTAGTATTGTGTTTTGTTCCTTATCCACTTGTACATCACCTAATTCTTGATTGAAATGTAGTTATTGTACAAGTAAAAAACTTATTATGTGGCAATGGATAATTGGTTAATAAAGTAAACAAAGGCGACCAATTTTTTGCAGAAAGCAGAAAAATCAATTAAAATGGAATTGTCCAACAATAAAATAAAAATAGAAGTGTCATCTATTGCACAAAACTCCAACCCAGTTGCGTATGGTGGAGGTCGATGTTATTAACCTCACCTTCGCAAGGAGGAATGTATTTGCAAGTTTTAAATGTACGACCTCCAGCTCACAAGGTAAATGATATTATCGTGGTGTAAAATATGAACCTCCAACTTGATTAAAATAAACAATACATTAATAAATTGAAATTAGTTTGAAAATAATATTATATTATTTTTCCTTTCTTAGATTTTTTTTGCCTTTGATAATAAAAAATAATATTATATATCAAAATTATTATATTGTGAGAATGAAAAAGTAAGTGTAACACATATAGTTTAAAAAAATTGCATTAGATTTGGACTAACCCGAGTTGAGTAGAGATAATCAATGCAAGGGATGGAAATTCTATCAACACTTTTCTTTTGCATTCACAAAAGTTAAACTATTCACATAATTATGTAGAATTAAAGATGTTGTCAATTGAATAACATATCTTTTCCAATGTATGAAACAAAGGGTGAGTCTATTATTTATTTTGTTAAAAATTATAAATGATAAAATTTGAATGTAGATAAGCATTTCGAAGTACAAATAAAGTAATCTCAAAAGAAAAACACAAGTTAACGAAGTCAACGCTCGAGGAATACAACAATAATGCAGGTTTCATTAATCTCTATGAAACTGAGAATCCAAGGTAAGGTCGGATTTCTCGGCCAAAAATGCAATGACCCTAAAAAAATGTGTTTCATCCTCGTTTAAATCTAAGAATTTAGTTTTGGTGAAATAATTTAATGATGACTTAGGTTATTTTATTGAATGATGATTGTAAAAAATGAAATCACAAATTATGTACATGTAGAATATCCAAATATAATGTATAATATTTTTTAATTCTTTATGTTGGATATCAATATTTCCATTTAGAAGATTTGGTTCAAAAATATTTTGAGTTTTTGGGTAATTAAAATGATTTCTGTTTATAAGGATTTTCATTTATTACAAGGGTCTAAAAATTGTGTTTGATTTTATTTTTATTTATTAAATGATTGATTTAATATTATATGAATTTTCAAAGTCAAATATTTAGGAGCACCTAGCATTGTTTTTTTATTATTGTTGCATTAAGGCTCATTAAAAAAATTATTTATCTAACCTATTAAATTTCATGGAGAAATATAATTCAAATGAGAAAACAAATTGATGGGAATCCTTCTTAATTGATGTGGAAGCAAGACCAAGAATCTTGGAAGATAAACCATTGAGTATATTCATTGGTGGTTATTCCAAAGTCTTGGAATTATTACTTGACTCTTGAGAATTATGAAGTCTAACTTAGAAATTAGTTGGAGTAACACTTTTCAAAGTGTATTGAAAAGTATGACAACAATTAATTTTCATTATGTCTTTATGATGGAGCATTCCTCCCCTTCACTATATATAGGGGACTTGTGAGGAAGAGATATAACAAGCAAATGAGAAAGAACAACATAGAGAGAAAGTGAGAGAGTTTATATTCACATAGTGTGAGATTTGTATTCCTAGTGAGATACTAGAGAGAGTTTGTATTTCTATCATTTTTGAGTGAGATTGAGTGTTATCTTCTTCGTAAGAGAGAGTTAAATATTGTAATCATACCTTCTATAGTGGAGATATTTTATGGACTAGGTCTGGTGGTGGTTTCCTTCTCACGTTGAGGAGGTTTTTTCACGTTAAAATTTTTGGTATTATTCTTCTACTCTTCTCTATTTTCTTTATACACTTGTTGCTTCCGCAAGTACCCATTTTGCATCACACAGAGTAGAGAATTGATTCTAAATTTCCCAACACAAATTAATCTAATATAAACAAACATTATATTTATCAACCTATTACAATTTTTTAGAATGAATTAATCTTGGAAAATAATTTTATCAAAAACAAATGGAATTAACATGTGCATTTCATAACTTAAATAGTTTATGAAAGACGGGTTGAATCCAAATTTAAATACAAACTTACCTATTACCCCTCTTTAGTTTTTATTGTAAGACACTTCACCTAAACTTAATCCAAAAATGCATTCATCCCCATTTGGTTCATTAACCATTGTAGGAGATAAAAAAACATTTTTCAAATCTATTTCATATTTCCCCATACTTTATTTAAAGCATTCATTTCAGTCAATAGTCCAAAGTATTATAGTTGTGGTATTGAATCATTGCGATATTCAACATCGTTTTTCCTTTTTTTGTGTAGTTTTTCTAATATGACGTTTCTTTGTCTTTCTTCTAAAACCAACTTTCCTTTGTTTCATGAAACATCTTTTAAATACAATAATTATTCAAAGTATGTATGAGGAATTAAATTTATGCTTTTATTAAAAGTAACTATCAAGAAGCGTTCGTTTTAAAAAAAAATAGTATTAAGTAATTATTATTTGTAGTGCAAAATCTATATATATTTATATAGTTTAACTATTAAATTTACTTTTTGTTATTTATATAATCTATATATATATATAGATAATATTTGTTTATGAAAGTTTTTTTTATTAAAAGTAACTATTAAGCATTTGACAATAGTGTTTCTAATTTGATTTTCACATATGTATTCGAACGTCATTGGATTCATATGCTTAAATAAATAGGAATAAGGAGTTGTGTCATTTTCAGTTGCAAATAACTCCTGGAAATAACTCAGCACATGATTGCCAATTTCATGACTATTAGTTTTAAAATTTTATATCACAACTTAAAAATCATCAACAAAAGCATGATTATTGAGATGTTGGTTAAAGTATCACAAAAATAAAATATGTCCATGAAAAGTGTATAGAGATTACTTAACCTTTAAGGAATTTAAGTAGTTTCCTTTTTTGGATTTTTGAAGAGTGGTTTTCTTCTTTCTTTGAAAAGTTCAGCTACTAATCATTGTTGATTCAAATCCCCTTTATGTTGTTCTTTTTGAAAAAATTGATGAGGGGTACCTCCACATCATCTAAATTTTTTATAACAACAATAAAAGTTTCTTAACTAGTTTCCAACCACTAATTCAACTTTTGCATTCTTTTTGGATTTTTTATTTTTTTTTAAATGTACAAAATAGAAAGAATAAAATAAAGATGTACAAAAGAGAAAAACAATTTATGAAAAAGTGACAGAAAATTGTGCTTGCAATTATTATTAATAAAAAATATATGTATGAATTTCTATTATCTAGCAATTCCCCAGCAACGACGTCAATTTATCGAAAGAGTATTTTATTGGGTTTCTAGTTATTATTGGAGTGATGAATATTTTATTTAGTGACGACTTTATTTATTTATTCTCTTCCGGGTTCCAGTTAACCATGTCATAAATGTTGGTCTATTTTTATTAAGTTAACCATACTATTTCTTATGAAAAGTTCGTATCAAAGAATAAAAAAATAAAACAATAAATAACTTGTTAGATGCGGAAAAGTAAATGACTGAATGTAAATAGACAAAATAAAGAATTAGTAGTGGAAAGTAAATGACAGAAAGTAAATGTTAGTAGCAGAAAATAAATGACAGAAAGTAAATGTTAATGGTTAGATTTATTAATTCATCACTCTTTTATTGTCAAGTAACAACTCATTGATTGATTGAATTGCACTTTTTGTATGTCGCTTTTATTCACAAAGTTACAAATCATGAACTGATTATTTATTCTCTTCCGGGTTCCAGTTAACCATGTCATAAATGTTGGTCTATTTTTATTAAGTTAACCATACTATTTCTTATGAAAAGTTCGTATCAAAGAATAAAAAAATAAAACAATAAATAACTTGTTAGATGCGGAAAAGTAAATGACTGAATGTAAATAGACAAAATAAAGAATTAGTAGTGGAAAGTAAATGACAGAAAGTAAATGTTAGTAGCAGAAAATAAATGACAGAAAGTAAATGTTAATGGTTAGATTTATTAATTCATCACTCTTTTATTGTCAAGTAACAACTCATTGATTGATTGAATTGCACTTTTTGTATGTCGCTTTTATTCACAAAGTTACAAATCATGAACTGATTTGCACTTTTGTGAATAGACTATGTTTTCAACAAATAAAATTTATTGATAATACCTTATTATATTTGCATCTCTTTCAAGATTCGATTCTAGTATAGTATAGGGTCATGTCGAACCACAATGAATTTTCTAGTAGAAATATAATCATACTTTGTATCTTTTATCAAAAGTAAAAAGTGTCAAATTATTTTTTTTTTGTGCTTTTATGAATTGATAAACATGAAAAAGTAAATAAACTAAATATTTATAAATTCAAGAGGAGAATATGGTTGGAATAATTTCTTGAACAATATCAACATGAGAATTGATGTCAGCTATGTGTTACACCTCGGTTAAACCATACACCTTGCCTTAACTTTCCAGCTAGTGTCTTGGCTTGGAAAATATGTTTCTTAAACCATGTATAATACACTAAACAATATTTAACTGACATTCATCATAGTAGGTTATTACACTATACTTCAGGCTCCATTAACATTGTTTAGCCTTGAATACAAGTTGCTTAAAATAGATGCTTTGATATGGCAAGTGAACTAAGGTGTAGGTTATATTTTTTAGTGCACTTGTCAAAACTTTAAGAAGGAGCATTTTTTTTATCTTTGAATCAAATTTTAGGTGATCAATCTAAAACCACATTAAGAACTTCTTAAAGAATTAATATAACCAAAATAAAAACTTTTATAAATGAAGAAGAAGATAAAGTGTACAAAAAAATTACACCATGGTCCAAATTTTGGAGCATTAGCAATCCATCCAAAGATTAAATGCTTTTGGTTCCAAATGAGGTTACAAAATCATGTTATTGCACCTCATTTTCCAACTTCATTCCCTCTGAATTTCTATGAAATAAAAGCTTATGAACAGCCTAAGAAAGAGTAGAAACGAAAATGAGAAGAAATGAGAAGTTGTTATGTATATACAATGTGTTAAAGTGAGGAAATGTGAGGCATGTTTATAGGCCACTACGGGCCACCCAGCCCCCCGTTTGGACCGCCCAACACCACATGCTCTGACCCTTTGGCCAGCTAGGTTAGCCAGCCTATTATGAGCTAGGTTACATGCATGATGAAACCTCCTACTTGCTTCTCATAGCTTATGTCATGCATGAGGTCATGTGCTTGGTCTTCAAGTAAGGAAATGGCAAGTTTTTTGGTGAGTTGACCTAGCATTCTTAATGGAGAGGTTTTGTGTGGCTGGTTGGGAGCTATGCTCCTCTATTTCCATGCCTAGTTGCTTGCCATATTTCTTCAGGGTGAAGGAACATACCTTTCTTCATGCCGAAAAACCTTTTTCCCATGGTTCATGAATTAATTTTCTTTGGTTTCTTAACACTTTTAGCATAATTTCTTCAAGTCAAGGTATGCTTTTGAGTTATGCATTTTGCTTGGCACACCTAACGTGTAATTCTTCAAGGTAAGGTAAGATACCTTTCTTCAAGACAAAGCAATCTTTTTGGCTACAAGCTAAGCACATAGCATGCCATGCTTAGCCTGTTTGTTTTGAGCAATTCTTTTTGTGCTTTTGGATTGTGATTTGGCTTGTATTCTTGGCTATCTTTGATTTAATTGTTTTTGGTATATTTTCCTACAAAATTCAAAGAAAACTTGGACAAGAGATAGTCAAAAATTATTTTATTCAAACATACAAAATTTATCTAAAAAATGTTGAATTATGTTGGTTTTCAAATGTTTGCATAGGATAAGTGCCCTAAAATGTATATGAAAATTAGGTATTTTTGGAACTTATCAGTTAGCACGAATGTTAGTTAAGTAAATTATTTTCCCACTAATTTGCGATACATAATGGGATTTGGGTAGGGACTTCTATCATTTTGTTGTAAACGAGTGGATTTGACCATAGGGGTTGGAACATGTTTTGAGGTAAGGAAGTTGGTGTCAGAAAGAAGATCAAGGGAATACTTTTGTTGGCACAAAGTGATGCCATGTTTAGATTGAGCCACTTCAAGGCTAAGGAAGTACTTGAGATTGCCTAGGTCTTTGATCTTAAAAGTTTTTTCAAGGAAAATTTTGACATATTCTATTTCAATGGTGTCATTCCCAGCAAGGATTAAATCATCAACATAGATCAAGAGAACAATAAAATGAGAGTTTGATGTTTGGTGAATAAGGAATGATCCCAGATTGCTTGTATCCCAAGGAAAGCGGGGAAGTGGAAAATTTGGCAAACCATTGTCTGCTGGCTTGTTTTAGGCCATAGAGGGATTTATTTAGTTTGCCAACCAGGTTAGGTGTAGGGCAGATGACCCCTTGAGAAAGTTTAATTTATACCTCTTCATTAAGGTCACCATAAAGAAATACAATGTTATCATCAAGTTGTTGTAAAGCCCATTCTTGTGTCGAAATAAGGGCTAGAAAAAGCCTTATAGTAGTTAGTTTGACAACAGAGGAAAATGTTTCATAGTAATTAATCTAAGCCCTCAGTTTGGGTGTATACATTGGCCACAAGCCTAGATTTGTGTCTCTCAATAGTTCCATCGGCATTAAATTTTAGTTTGTACACCTATTTAGATTCTATAGCATGTTTATTAATTGGGAGAGGGACAAGGGTCCAAGTGCTATTGGCTTTTAAGGCCTCTTGTTCATGTGTGGTGGCTTGTATCAAATCCTAAGATTTGATGGCTTGTTGGTAAGTTTTGGGCTCAACATGTGTGGTAATGGATAAATAGTGTTATAAGTGAGATTGGGAGAGAAAGTTGTAGGATAAGACATTGTTAAGGGCATGTTTCCTGTGTTTGTCATGAGATGTGTAAGTAAGGAAAAAGATGTTGCAATGGAAGTCTTTCAAGTAAGATGGTGGATGGGATTGTCTTTGTGATCTTTTGAGGTGTGTGGGACTAGAGTGTGTAGGTGCATGGAAGGTTTAGGGGTTCTGTCTGAGGTGAGTGATCAATAGTGTTGGTTTTCATGAGAATGAAGAGCTAAACCCCTTCTGTTTGGGATTAGATGCAAATATTTAAACTCGATGTATACAATATGACTTTGTATTTTTAATATTATTTCATTGTTTTTCATTTCTACTCTTGTTTCTTATGCTTGTTTAATGTGACAACCCAATGCATGATTTAAGGTATGAATATGTATAATGAGAATTTCATATTTAAACTAGACCTAGAGTATGTCATCTAGTAACATATTAATTCTAGGAATGAAGTTAATTGAATTAGTCATTTTATAACAACCAATTTATTATGATTAATTAAATAATTTTTCAATGGATTGAGAATTGGTTAATTAAATCATTGATATATTTATGCAATGAATTGGTGAAAAGCTAAGAACTGTAGGTGAGAAATTGATAGGAATAATAATCTTTATTATGTCGTTATATATTGTATACTAGAGGTTGAATAATGAAGCCCAATCTCAAGTTCTTCACCGTTAATTCAAATTTGACATCTTTTACTGTTGTTCTACTTTTACTTTCATTAGTGAAATTTTCCTATCAAAATCCTTATTCACCCAATTTAAATAGGTTTGCTAAATAATTGATATTAACCAAGTCATTGTGGATACAATACTTTTTATACTTCTTTTGATAACTCATTTAGTGAAAATAACAATTTCCAGTTAATTGATTGACAAGACTATTGAATGAATACTATTACTCTATCATACTTGTAGTCTAGTTTCATTAGTCTTCCAACAAGATATGCTTTATTTGTGAGATTTTTATTTTGAGTCATAGATTCAAGTTTTTCTATATGGAAACGTTTTTAAACAAAATTCTGGACATATACTTTTTAACCATGATAACAACTTTTCAATTCTAATGCTTTCGTTCTTTGTCAGTTTTATCTTCTCAATTATCTTTATAAGAAATAGGTTAATGCATATCCTTAGAGTATAAGTGATCCTCCATGATGAAATTCCAATAGAAATAGTTGTTTGTTGTCAATTTGAACATGTCTTCATCAAGTGAGAAGGAATGCTCCTTAAATCTTGGATCTTACAAGCTATGCTCCCAGATGGACATGAGAGATTTGATACTAGTGTTGAAAAAATAGAACAAATTTTCCTACTCTCTGTGATGCAAAATGGGCACAAGCAGATACAACAAACATACAAGTTAAATTTGCAAAAAGTTGCTTCCTATGTTGTTCTTCTCACTTGCTTTTCGTATTTTTCTTCCTCACAAATTTTGTTCATATACCAAGGGGAATAATACTTTTTCATAAAGAGATACTAGATAATTAATATTTATCATATTTTCAAGACACCTTAAATTTAACTTGTAGATTGGAGTTTATAGTCTTCAAAAGCCATCAAATGTTTCAAGACTTTGGAAAACCTGTTATTTAATATATTTTAATAGATCATCTACTAATATTCAGGAGCCATAATCTCCCAACAATTAAGGAGGGATTACCAACATAGAGATTGGATAAAAAGTTAAGGTTGTGAAAAATTATGAATAAAAGTTGTCATTTTTTTAAACAATGACTAGACCAAAAAGTTATCAAATGTGAACTTTTACACGGTGTTATTAAAACCGTACCGGTTATTAAACCGGTCAGGGTACTGGTCTAGTGGTAGAATGATTCAACCAGTGGTTCAGTAATTAAACCGCATGCCGGTTAAACTAGACATATCTACTTATATATATATACATATATATAAAAACCTATAACAACAAAAATTCACTAGGTACTCAAAAGGATGGGTTAGTGATGGATTTTCAAATGTTAGTATTGAGCATTTACAAAAGTATAGCACGCTACCCGTGTAAAACTTTAGAGAAACTACCAAAATCTATCCAAGAGAAATGTTTCTTTATGACTTTGATAATCCAAGGCACTGTTTGTGGGTGGAGCATTATATGTTTTGGAAGAGATGGAATGAGATTGGAAGAGATTGGAGAAGTGAACCATGGAAGAAGAGATTGGAAGTTGAAAAGGGGAAAATGGAAACCCCTCTGCATACTGTTCTGGATTTCTGGTTGTTTTATTTTTAAAATATTATATGTGCAAACCGGCCAGTTCAATGAAATTCCCACCGGTTCACCGGTTTTAACGAAATTTGGCCAGTTTGTACTATTTTACACCGGTTTCGATACTTATCCAGTATAATATGTGTGTCGTACTGGTTTAGGGACCGGTTCGCCGGTTTTCCAGTCAAACCGGCTGGTACGGTACGACTTTTACAACTATGCTTTTACATAAGTAGTTTTTTAATTAATAAAATAACTTATTAAGAATAAAGAAGCTTTATAGTTTATATATTACGAGTTGTGTTAATGAATGTTTTATTGGAATTTGTTAATATTTCCTTATTATTATTAAATTAGTATTAACTCCGTTCCATTTTAATTTTCAATTTCTTATTTTTTAATTTTTCACATAAGTTTTTAATTCATAAAATCAAGAATCACTAAATATTTTCTTTTTCCCTTTTTATTTTGTTGTGATGCATTAATTTTCAAACTACTTGTCTTGAAAGTAAAAATAACATTTATAATTTTTGAGAAATATTATTGGGGATATTTTAGTCAAAATTACATTATAATTAACAGATTAAATATTTATTTTAATCTAAGTGCTATTTTAAAGCGACAATTAAAACCTGACCGAATAAAATAGTTTAGTACCTTATAAACTACACAATTAGTTAACAATTTCATCTTTTATTTTGTTTTATACAAGATGTTGCTTTAATTGTATAAGACTCTACTAAACCCCTGAAAAATATATTTTCCAACTATCAAAAGTTCGATTCATAAGAGTATCATTTGTTGAAAGAGAGCATAATATTCTTGATTATATAAAAAAAATCATCTTTTTGTTTATATTCTTTAAAACATATGTACCGTCACACAAATAAAGTATATTCCAACATCACTATTTCAACATAGTAATAATTTGTGAAAAGATAAGAAGGAAAATGTCCTTGAAAGCCCAACCAAAGAAAACGATGTTTGTCCCATTTCCAAGAGCTTTCCTACAACCGCAAGTAGGTATTGGACACTACCTTATCTTCATACCTTTATTCAATTTAGATCTGATTTCATATTAGAGAGACTAATACCAATACCAACAACGAATGTTGATTCAAGTAATACATGTTTGATTCTCTTTAAGTAAAATCTTGAGTTTGAATACTGTAGATAGAAAAAATACTCACTAGGAGTGTTAGTCTCACATACCCATGTAGACATTTTTTCCATCCACAAGACTCGAATCCAGGTTCTTGCTTAAGGGGAATCAAGCATGTACCATTTGAACCAATGCGTGTTGCTTACATTTGGTTGATTCATACAAATCCTATGTTAATGGCACAGACACCAAGAAGAGTGAGTGAGGTCATCTTTGCATGGAACATGTTTTATATACTGACTCACATAAACCTAAATACCAACATCATTCATTCAACCCTTTTGAACTTTCAAGTCTTGCTTCATCCTATTCTCATTTGGGTAAGAACCATATATATGTTTGGTTTTGTTTTATGCTTTGTAATTAGAGTACACGATATTATTAATTTATTACTTTGGATATGCAAAACAAGCTTGTTCTCATTAGTTTTTAATTCTAAAATTTAGTTGATTTTGAAGCCATGTCTATGAGCATGTAATAGTGGTTGTTTCAAACCAATTTAACAAATAAAAAATGAGGACATTTCCTTTTTTCCAAAACTTTGTTACAATATAAATCATGCGTCCTTTGTAAACATATTTTTTTTTACTATTAATATATGGGAATGAAGTATCTCCTAGTATAAGGAGATAAGTTATCTCCTCCTACCAGTGAAATTATAACATATGTCATGTTTCATCGTTTTCTATAAAAATATTTTTAAAAATAAACAAAATAGCATACATGTCACATTTTTACTGGCTAGAGGAGATAAGTTATCTCCTCCTACCAGTGAAATTATAACATATGTCATGTTTCATCGTTTTCTATAAAAATATTTTTAAAAATAAACAAAATAGCATACATGTCACATTTTTACTGGCTAGAGGAGATAAGTTATCTCCTGATATGAGAAGATACATTATTATCTTGATATATATCGTAGCCGGCAATTGAAGTCGTGATAATTATGCATTTAGAAGTCTTTGCAATATAACCATAGCTATTAGTTAAATAAGTCTTATTTTCTCACACAATTATCATAAATGTAACATAACCACAATTACGATCATAACAATAACTTTAAGCCTTGTATGTATGTATTATCACTTTAATATTAAAAAATAATTATTCAAAAAATATGCACTACATATGTATTTATTTCCCTCCTTGATATTTTGTGGATCCATTCTTGATGAGGGAGCTATTAGTTTCTTAATGTAATTAGTAATCGATGGATAACTCTAAATGAAGCTTGTTTTTTTTTTGTATTACTAAAGATATCCTTTCACCCTATAGATAAGAAAGTAATCTTTTTCGATATATGACTGTCTTTTCCAATAAGTGTTATATAACTAATCTGATTCGACATGTGGGTGCAGGAGTAATATATATACAATTAACATGGCTGGTTTAGCAACTGCAGATATTTGTGACACAAATGCAACACATATAGAAAATGGTGACTTGAGGGTGCTACATCCAGATTTCAAAACTTATGGTAAATCCAAGTCATTTTCAGGCCCAATTATGACTCTAAAGGTATTTGAAGACAATGTGTTAGTTAGAGAAGCACTTGAAACAAAAGGAGAAGGAAGAGTTTTAGTGATTGATGGTGGTGGAAGCAAAAGGTGTGCATTGGTGGGTGGAAATTTGGGTCAATTGGCACAAAATATGGGTTGGGTTGGGATTGTAGTGAATGGGTGCATTAGAGATGTGGATGAGATAAATGAATGTAACATTGGTGTGAGGGCTTTGGCTTCTCATCCACTCAAGTCAATTAAGAAAGGGAATGGTGAAAAGAATGTGTCTATTTATGTTGGAGGAACATTGATTCATGATGGGGAATGGTTGTATGCAGATAATGATGGTATCCTTGTATCAAAATTTGAGTTGTCAATTTGAGGGGACCATTCTCACGATATTATGTTACTTCATGTGTCATGAGTTGTGATTGTCAGAAAATTGCTTAATAATTTAATTTTTAACTTAAATATATATTTTTAATCAATCGTAGCTTATGACACATAGAGTGATATAAAATGTGGGACTGAAGATGTGCTCACCAATTTGAGCTAGTACTAGTGCAATGAATAAGACAACTTATTGTTGTCAAATGAAGGTTTTTGATAGATTTCAAGACATGATATTTTGTTTTCAATTTATGGAGAATTTGTTAAGTGGATTATTACTTTAGATTTCTTGTGCATACAATGGCAGAAGAAAAAGTTGATGGTAAATACGAACATGCAAAAGATACCATTAGGAAATCAAACAAAATTTGCTCACAAATTCTAAGACCCAAGTTCTCATGACTTTATTTGATTGTTTGTGATTATATTTATTTTAGAATCATGTGAAGGATTAGAATAAGAATAAAGATATTAATCAAGTTTTAGCATTGTAGGCAAAGATTACTTGGTAATTATGTATATATAACCGGTGTTAATGCTTCTTAGACTAGACCAAAACCCATGATAAATGTATAACCATTGGTGAATAACATACAATACAAATATAAATGGCAAGATTATAAAAAAAATCAATTTGTTTTGTTACAAAATGCAACAACAACTCTAAGGAAATATTGCTTAAATAAACAAAAGAGAAGAGTAATTTTGTAATCAATCTATATACAAATTTACAAATGATTAATTTATTCAAGCTAGTTTGTAATTAATTAAGAATAAGTTGCAATGTCACTCCTTTAATTTTAACTTAAATTATATTCATCATCCAATTTCTTGTTTAAAAGATTATATTCATCTTTCATGAAAGAGTAGTTAATGTAATATAATGTATATATATAAATGAAGGATGGTTTGTTTAAGTATAAAAAAAGTAAGAAATAGTTTATGTAATTTCACTAAAATTTATTAGATGAAAGTATAATTTTCTCTAAAAGATATTATCACATATTACCTGAATCAATATTTCATCATAATATAGCAGAAGAAATTGAAGTTTTTAAATGTTCATTGTTTTATCATAATCAACCCAGAAACCTCTCAGCTATAGATATATTATCAAAATTATTTACTAAAGAAAAAATATAAATCAATCAAAATTTCAATATATCATAATAATCAACCCACAAGCCAAACTTATTATCAAAATTGTTTCTTTTAATCATCCAAGTAAAAATTTCAAAATTTCATTATAATGTATGAAATTGAATTGTCTAAATGGTCATGACTGAATCATAATACTCAACTTTCTTGAGCCCTTCCTAAAAAGTACTGTTTGTTGGTATATTTTTGTTCATACTAGAAAGAATAAATCTGGCCACACAATTACACATGTTAGCCATGTTTAGTTTTCATCCTACAATCATAAAGACAATTTTTTTATTTAGTGGAGAATGGAAACATTGTTATGCTACTGATTGGGTAGCCCAAATCCATCTGGGCTACCCGATTAAGCACGAATGCAATAGACACCTTTGGACAGGCTAAAAAGACCAAGATCTAATTTGGACTAGAATACTATTGGCTAAGCGCGGCGCTTTGCCAGCATAATCTGACAACCCATTTTCTGACTTTAATCGAAACACGGCCAAATCATTATGCTCAAAAAGAAATTTCAATGGGTGTTTTTTTTTTTTGGCATGACAGGTCTAAGTTATACAGTGCTAAAGGCCTAATTTAAGCTTTTGTTAAATAAATAAATAAGGATTCATGAGTTAGGCACTTGTGGATGCAAGGATGAAGCTGCAAACACCATTGCCAAAGGCAATTTCATTCATTCAATATTCATGCACAAATGATTGCAGCTGACAAGAAGCAGATTCTAGAAGTCGGAATGGTACACACAAACTAGACTTGAGTGTGTTATCGGTGTGCGGCAAAGAGGGCATTCTGGCTTTTCATTGCACCATTCTGCGATACAGCTCCTACATTGATCACATAAAATAGAACATGATGAGAGGCAGAGAGAAAGGAATGGGGCATGTGAAGAACGTTAAGAACGCGGGAAGAAGACAATACCAGCAGAATACATGGCCGCATGAAGTAGCCGTTGGATGTTGACGATCACTCAGGCATAGTGTGCATTTGCTAGCCCCGCCAGTTGCATGGTACTGCAAATAGAAAAAATATTTCATACTTGACAAGTTGACACTCTTAGAGATGACATAATGGATCTCTGCCTAATCCTATTAAGGACCAACACCAGTTATAGACATGACAAGTACAGACACCAGCAATGTAATCACAAAAACCAGATAGTTCAAATTCTCGCCGAGAACAGACCCGGTTCAATTCGTTTTTTGCGGGAATACTACGGTTCAAGTTCAAGGGAAGAGAAAAGAAAGCGTAACTCTTTGCTTTGCTTTTTTCCTGTATACTTTATCTTGTTATTTCCACTTTGTTATACCTGTTTTGTTCAAATATAAATAAAAAAGAGATATAATCATCACATTTTTTCAAATCTGGTCATTGTCTTCCTAAGCCAAAATATTGGCATTTTACACCAGTCATATCAAGACAACGGCATAGGTTTAAAGCAATATGTTTATCCCACTGAAGATCCTAGAATTTGCTATTTAAGTAAAACACATATCGACCTCCATGAAAGCAACAACTGCACTCTGAATATAATTATTAAAAGGAGAAAAATGATGAATTGAGAATTGAACCTCGGGAGATGAAGATTCAGAGACCAAAGTTCCTTTGTCAGCATCTGGAGATGCCAGAGCACCTTCTTCGTTTAAAATAGGTAAATCATGGCCTATGACAAATGATAGCGGAGTCGGATTATGATAAAAACTAATAGAAAAAGCAGAAAAAGTACAAAGCATACTAGTAGAGTTCTAAATTGAGAAAAGGAAAAGATAAATGAAAGAATAAATAATCAACGCAAATTATTAATTGAGGAATATATATAACCTGGTGTTCTATGGTAGTTTGCAAAGGATGCTTGATTTACTGAACCAGCAATTGAAGTCAAATTTCTTCGACGCAACCCTTCAGCAGCTATTACACAAAGTTGAATCAGCAGAAATACTCCTAGTATTTGGTATCTGCATAGAAGCCAAATTAAAGAGGACATGTGCTCTAAATCTAATCCCCTCTGGAGAAAAACAAGGTTACTATAATGATTGATAAGAAATGATAGAGAAACTTAGGTTCTTGGAATTAACAAAGGCAATCTCCCACTAAAAAAGGCCAAATTTATGCTTCATACGAAAGCAAATCACAAACACGGTGAAAATCAATACAAATTGTCATTTGCATGAACATATTTTACAAAGCAATTTCAGAGGGTCACCCAACCCAAGGATTAGATGGTGAGTTTGACACAATGGTAAGGTTGTTGCTTAGTGACCATGAGATCACAGGTTCAAATCCCGGAAACTGCATCTCTGCTTGCAGGGTAAGGCTGTGTACATCTACCCTCCCTAGATCCTACTAAGGGGGAGCCTTGTGCACTGGGCCTCCCTTACCCAACCCAAGGATTGTCAAATGAAAGCTAAGAGACCCAATAGATATTGAGATTAAATAAAAAGAAAGCACAACAGTAGGAAATAGATAATTTTATGACCATACTACGTAAATGAAGTTAATTTGAGGGGAAGATTTCCCAATTGGTCGCATATTTTCCAAAATACCTTGGTCTTTGATTAGATGCTTTTCCGATGAACACATAACGAATGCTTGCAGCACGTTTGGATATATGATAATAGAGGCCTACAGAGAGAAATAATTGAAAGATTCAAAAAACTTGTTTCAATACATTTCATGACTGTAATGAGCCTGTTAAGCAGAGGATAACCTTCAAAGTAGAACAACATGAGGTTAGCACGAAGAAGCAACTGCAGCAACTCACGAACAATAGGGAGCATCTGGTGGCAGGGCATAAAAGCTAGATTCAGCAACCAGAACAATTGCTTTTAACGAAGCTGGTAAAGTGTAGCAACTACCAAGGCCATGTTAAAAAACAACTCTAATGGGGATGACAAACCAGCCGAGCTCCATAGGAGTGTCAAATTATGATATAAGTTTATTTTTTCGATGGAAATGATCTAACTTGTTATTCCTCTAATAATTTAATTGAACCACTCAAATAACACTATATGGTGTTAATAGTTTTATAAAAAAATTATATTGTGTATCTAAAGTGGATCATATTGACATCACAATCATGTTGGATGAGCAAGATATATGGAGGATAAATATACCGCAGGCCACCTCTGAATCGTATGCAACCAAAATCCACTCAGTTTTTCCTTCAACCTCGTTAGAGTTGGAATGTATTGTCCTAATGTGGAAGAAGAAGAAGGAAGTTCACTCGAGGTAGAAATCTGAGAACTACTGCTCCTGGGGGCATTTTCATTGTAACTCTCGGCAGACTCAGAATCAGCAAGCATAATGCCACGGGAAGCAAGTCTAGAACTGCAAAATCAACATTGAAATCATCACAAAATTTGACACACTACGGGCCATTCACAGTGATAAAATGGAATCACATGATTGGCTAAATTTCAAATTTAATAGAAATTCAAAAGAAAGGGGCAATAATGAACCTTATTCGTTCTGCAATATATGGAATAGCGGTCTGGTATACAATGTAAAGAGTGCGTCTCGCAGGGGTTGGAGGAAGTCCATAAGATCCAGCAACCTAATAGCGCAACCAACAACTACTAACTATTAGATGTCAGAACAGTGGGTGAATTTATCAAATCCGACATAAAAATCCAGCAGAACAAAATAAAACCTCCAAATCAACAAAACATTAGTGTCAAAGACTGCAAATTCTAAAGACATTTCCAATTCACAGTTGAGTGTCTAACTGTCTATGGTTAAGGTCATTCAAATAGAACATACTGAAAATGATGATATTCTAACTTCTAAGTTATTCCCATGTAACTCAAATATTAATGGTAAACAAGAAAGCATGGATACAACACAGGAAACAAATATGATACAATACTGACATAAGGATACAACAAAAAGAAAAATATGAAATGTTTTAGAACATGGTTAGAAGTGTCTAATAGAGATATATTTCCGACACAAACACTTCACAAATATGGCGACAGTGTATGTGCTTCCTTTGAGAAACCAAGCCATGTATTTAGTTAACGATTGGTAGACATGTTAGGATGTGGCAGAACACGGTATATATAGGTTTTATCCTATCCTATGCTAGGTGCATTTACAAAATAGAACAGAACAAGAATTTGGAACGAAAAGTGAGACATTTTAGTTCTACTAAACGACAAAGAACATAGCAGAATCATTATTAGTGTCAAGTTCGATGCTATATCCTAGTTTGTTCCGATTTGTTCCATCCGCATACCAAAAGTAACATAATCATAAACAAAAACAATCAGGCCTTAATTCCACTAGGTGGGGTCAATGTGTACCAAAAGTGACATATTAATCAATTTCATAATTGAGAGTACATTATAATGAAGATGCAAATGCATGAAACCTGAGTGATATCACAATATTCCTCTCCTAACGTCTGTTGTCCCGAGCCGGTTGTAAGCACATAGTATAGAATCTGCCCTAAAAGCTTAGTCTGCAAAACAATATGCATTTACACCAAACCGAAGTTACTTACTTCATGTCCCAAATTCAAACAAAATAAGGATAATACATTGATTCAAATTGCCAACCGCATTATGTACTATGGCCGCAATATTGCAGTTGTGGTGACTGCCGCAACCACATCAAACCGCAATTTCGGTGTGACACTGATTCGCTATGACGCGGCCACATCAGACCGCATTTGGGCAGCGTGGAATTCAAAATAAAAATTTAATCACGAAAAAGTTCACACTGCAACAGCCGCAATTCGTATCACAACCGCCCCGATGACTTCAATCACAGTAACCACAACCATGAACTAACCGCACTTTAAAACAATGGGATAATAACAAACAAAAAAAAGTGGTTATTAAGTTTACCTCATTTTGGTAGGTAACTGCAACTCTAGTACCTTTAACACAAGAAAATACATATATTGTTAAATTAAAATTGATTAATAATTGAGAAATTAATTAATTATAAATAAATAAATAAAAGAGTAGATAGCGTTACCGAAGAGGTGGCGAAAGGCGTCACGGCAGGCTTCATAAACAAAAGAAGCATACTGATCGTCCTTCTCGGCGGCACGCATCACTTCCGGCTGAGCCGCCAGTGGGAACCGCCGTGGCTCGGTGGTGGTGGTGGTGGTGGGACCTGCATCTGCACTACTACTTGGAATCCGGCCAAGGTGACCCCACCCCATAATCAATGGAATTTCAACAATCTCTTCTTCTTCTTCAACTCTTGCTTTCTATCTATCTATAATCACAAATTGAAATTCCAAAGTTCAAAACATTCTTCAATGGAATCAAAACGACGACGTATCTTCAATCCTATCCACAAAATTGGAAGAACCGAACCATTGGCGTCAAAATACTTACCTCGGTACTACAACATAACAACAACTTTGTTATTACTTACAATTCTTGCTTATGTTTGGTTACGTTTTTTTATTTATTTTTTGGATTATAATAATTTGGTTAAATTATAAAAACAACATTTTAAAAAACATTTGACAAAGTTTACATGAGGTGTTCTTTTTCTTCAAATTATAATCTTACCAGTTATAATCATAATATAATTTCTTAATCTCTATTACAGACACCATCAAACCAAAATTTAATGGAAGACTAGAAAATAATATATATTTAATCTATAAGCTTCTCTAGAGTACTTTGTCAGTTTATCCCTTATTTAGTTAAATATACAAAATCATCCCAAAAAGAAGTTAAATATACAAAGATATTATATTGTTAAACTTGTATTGATCATTAACTCTGAAAGTAATGGATTAATGGGTCACTCATCAAATCATTAGATCATTCCTTTCACCAATTCAAATTTTATATTGATAATAATAATAAGTAGTATTAAAAAGATTTTATCTAAAATTATATGAATTATATCTAATCAGATTTATATTCAGGTTTAAAATTGACTCGGTCGACATTGAGGATTGAGTTAGCTTCGAACCTAGAGTCGGACCCAGGTTATAAAAAATGACATGACCAACATTTAGGGTCGACCCGACCCATGTTCACTCCTAAAATCAGTTTATACCAAATTTATTGCATAATGATTAGATGAGTAGTTCAGACCAATCAGGTATCCAATTTCTGATTGGACTAATTAGACCAGTCAATCCAACTCGATTTTTTGGTACTATCAAGGGCATCACTTCATCTTATTGGTAATGAACTAATCTTTTTTTGATGTTGAAGAGATGATATTTTAACACATATGCAACAAAAAAAATATAAAACAATTATAAACATTATTTACTTGTAATCTACCTTTTTTGTTTTAAATATATAGTTAAAATGGGCACGTGTTTAATGCTTCCTTTGTGCGGCTATAGCTCCATGAAACATTGTGAGGAGTTTATTACATGATTCACAAAGTAAAGGGGTTGGTGGATTTGCTCACAATTTAGGAAAACCACTCATTCCCATTAAAAACAAGTAAAAAATATGCATTTATCTCTTCATTAATGAAAAAGATTCTTGCTTTATGTACTTGAGTTAAGTTTCTAATTGTTGGAGAGCTCTTTTTTATTTGCAAATATTAATACGTTAGTTTTTGTTATGGAAAGATTTTACTCACCTTTCATTTTTTAAACCCTTCCACCTTAGCCAAAATAACGTTGTGACTCCCATTTTAGAATAGGGATTCTCTCTGGTAATGGAGAGTGAAGTACTACTTTTATATTTAGATTTAAGGATAAAAATATTATTAAAAATAAAAGGATATAATTGTCATTTCCTTTTGACTCCATTTTTTGGAGAGCTCGTGATGGTTCCAAACTTTGAATTTTGAAATTGGTCATAATTAGAGGATGTTTCTCTCAAGTAGAATTATACTATATTGATTCTCAAATTATGTAGGTTAGAAAGATCTGACATCCATTAAGTTCATACTCTTCCCAACATACTTATATTATGAAAAAAGATGTTGAAACATTTAGATCATAGTTACATGGTATGCAATACTCAGAATTCGGCATGATAAGTATCAGGTCGACTTGATCACACAATCAATTGATCACACAAACATGCACTTCTTGCTACTAAGTTGTTGACAAAGTATCTTGGTATTTGTGTTGTGCGGTTGGAAGTGTTCAAAGTTCTAATAGCACGAGATAATCTTTACTGGTTGAGTCACGACCAGGTTGCTCTCTTTAAGATGTTTCGTGGTACTACTAAAATTGTGCATGCAGATTATCAACTACGCCGTCCTCAGGATAAAACAGTCAAGTTCCTGTTATACGATATCTTACTGCAATATAAGAATCATTCTCGAATACACACACAATACTGACTACCAGTGTCAGTTCTCGAATTTTCACAGTATGACTACCCGCGTCAATTCTTTACCCACAATACTGACTACCAATGTCAGTTCTTGAAATCCCACTTTGGTTGCTTGTACCAATTCTCAAGTACCACGGAAAGAAATAGGGAGAAGGTAGTCGGAAATGCGTCAGCGAAGTATTAGGGGGGAGAAAGAAAAGTGGAGAGGAAACGCCTTCAACTTAATGCGGGTAATAATGAGGGGAAGATGCCTCTATTTATAGCATGAGGCCTCCAACGGATCCCTCATCCGACGATGCAAAAACACTAACAATCATATCATCCTACGGTCAGGAAGAGATCTCACGTGGATCTGCCTCCCACTGACCGAATTCTTCTCCTTTGACCGTGTTTCTCTCACACGGATCTTCTTCACTCTCCAACCGTGTTGACTTCGTCAAACGCGTGTGGAATGCGTGTGTTGACTTGGTCAACACACCGTCCAAGCCCACATAGCCCAAAAAATAAAATAAATAAATGTTTATTTAAAAAGAATGTTGGATCCAAGCCCGACCCAAACTGACCCGTGGTCGTGCGCACGCGCGCGTGTGTGTGGAGGGGTTTTGTGAGTAGGTGAGGACTCACACAAACAAAACCCATTGTTCACCATGGGGTACACCCCAACAATGAAACTCAAGGCTTATAAATAAAGCCTTCAAACTTCCCTCCTCCAAGGAATGTGGGACTAGTGAGTTTTTTCATTTCACACACTCAAAAGTGACCATAAATGACCTTATTAATGTACATTAAAACCACTTCAAAAACTCATCATTTTCAACAAATTTCAACAAACATTCCTCATCAGTTAGTGTTATAGCAAGGAAAATTGTTACTGTCTGGTCCCAAGTGCATCCTAATCTCATCAAAACGTGTGGAGAAGCTGAAAATTAGATACTGGGTTTTAAGATAAGTCACATATCTAATGAAAATATAATCAAGTCAATACTTTTTTGTTGTTAAAGAAATAATATATTAAAGTGAGCACAAGGGGTGCCCACCCAATACAAAGAAAGATTAACCGGTGATCTTTTTAGTAACTAAAGAAATACAGAGTTTTGGATCCATACACCAATTTGCAAAAGTTAAAGAATTTGTATTTACAAAAGAGGTGAACCAAATCCAAGATCTTGTTTGGATTAAATCTAAAAGGTGAATATAAGTAGGCTTCTTATCTAAGAAAATCGCTTCATTTCTCATAACCTATACTGACCAAACAACCACAAACCACAACATTCTCCAAACTTGTGCCTTCTACCTCTTTCAAGAGAACCATGAAGATTGAAGAACTCAAGAATTGTTGAAGGGAAAGTAATTGGAGTTTGTAAACAAGAGTAAAAACCTTTCCACACACTTGAAACAAACTCGCAAGATATGAATAAGTGATAAAATGATTCAACATGATTTTTGCATAAAGTGCATATCAAATCATCTGCCCTCACTATAATATTCCTCTTAAATAACTTATTCTTTGTCGGAAGCCTTCTTCTAAAGAGTTTCCAGACAAAGTAACAGATATTTAAAAACACACAATTAATCCAACAATTTTTTAAAACTTTACCTAATGAAGATTGTTGTTGATTCACTTGAGCCAAGTAAGTAGATTTAACCACATAGACCCCTGAGGCATCAAGCCCCCACCTCCATCTATCCAACATCTCCCTTTTGCATGAATGGTTCTGAATCAAGACATACAAGCTGGTAGCAATGGACTCCTCTCTACCAAACAATGGTCTTCTCCAAGGAATTTACCAAGACCACACACCATCCTTCCAATAGCCATAATCATCCACCCGAGCAAGCTTGTTTCTAGCTAGATTAAATAATCTAGGAAAAACCTCTTTAAGGCTCTCATTACCCACCCAGACATCTTGCCAAAAAAGAGTTTACAAACCATTACTAATTTCCCTCCAAATATTATCGACGAACCAACCACTTGTATCGCCTATAGGAGAGCCGACTTTACCTAAATCCTTCCACCATCTCAAAGCATTGTTTTTACCATTCGAAGACCAATCAATACTTATAAGATTTAAACAACCTACATCCTATAAGCTAGCTTTTTGGGTTGAACTAAGTCTAGTCATTCTAATATCCTCATTTGTGAACAATGCATAATGTTGTTTTGGGCGAAGAGATACTCAACCAGTGAAATTATGAGATATTTTTATCATATCTCAATTTCATTAGAACGTTCTACTATAATTTCATAAACAAAAGGAATTTCAATTGCCAACATATAATTCTGATATCTTGAGAAATTTTTTGACCTATGCTCATCCAATTTAGCTCTTTTTGTTTGATTTATTGCTCTTCAAACATTTTTTACAACAACATTATGTTACACATTCCACAAAGATCTGGATTTAAACCATAATATATAATTTTCTCATGTACTACTGAATCAACCATACCATAGTATTGGGTTCATCATAAAGAATATCTCATAAAATTAATATAAAATGTGACGAATAGTGTAATTAAGTAACCATGTATCCATACCACGTATCAGATAATTATGATTTAAACCCTATACGAAAACAGGTATGTGTCCTTCTAATTCCACTGATCTATTATTGAAGAATGATTCAACTAATGGATCATAACCAGATATAAGACAAACAGGTTAAAATGAAATCTATTAAGTACATACATTGAGTTTTTTTACAATACTTTGCTGAACCTTCAACTTTTAAACAACTAAGGAATGCTAAAATTGGCTAAAGAAAAGAAATAGTTCTGAAAATGTTGATGCTGATAACTTTTTTCACTCTCACTTTCTCTGTTATTCACATCCAACATGAAATGAACATAGCCATTAGCAAGTTTAACTTAGAATCCTGACATAAACTATTCATATCCATGTAAAAGATCTTAGAATTCACACAAAAATAATCATGTAAAAGATCTTAGAATTCACACTCATAAAATGTAAGCTAAAATCTTAGTAAAGATCCATGTGAAGAATACTGATAGTGCAGCACCAACTGGAATAGTGACTGCCCATGAAGCAACAATCTCCTTCACAGTTTCTGATCTAACACTGTTAAGTCCCCTCGCGAATCCGACGCCCATTACGGCCCCTACTAGAGTATGAGTCGCTGAGATCGGCAGCCCCAGCTTGGAAGCAAACAGAACCACAGAGGCTGCAGCAAACTCGGCTGCGAATCCTCTAGTTGGTGTAAGTTCTGTTATCTTGTTTCCGATCGTTGCTATCACTCTATAACCCCACATCATTAGCCCTGCAACGATTCCAAATCCTCCCCACGCAAGAACATCGATCGGAATAACAATCTCAGTACCTTTGGCAGCACCTTGAAGAATAGCTAGTGCACCTGCCAATGGACCTATGGCATTGGAGACATCATTTCCACCATGAGCAAATGACATGAAACATGCTGAGAGAACCTGCATGTACCCGAAGACTCCATAAACTATTTCCAACTGAGTACCCTTCGGACCCGCAATATCAGAGAGGAACCCTCCTCCTGCTCCTACATTTTGGTGGACATTATCTTCTTTCGGCTCCGGCTCTGGAATATCTGACTTGACAAGAAGATGTCCAAGCTGTTTTCTGATGATTCGATCGACCAGAAAAGCGCAGACAGTTCCACATGCTAAAGCCCGGGCCAAAGTTATTGGAAAGCTCTTGCTAATAGGGAATGCAGCAAAAGAAATCCCAACTATACCCAAAAATACAGCAATTGGTGCTGAAGCAGCTGCTGCTTTTCCTGGATTTGGTGCACTGTACACAAACTGGATCGAGAAAGTATCAGTAGTTTGTTGTATAATCAAGAGTTCAACATATTTATTCTCTTAACAATTTCAAATTCTGATAACCATCTTTGTACATCTATTTCTGACAATAGGACAATTTTGATGTTTATAACACATTATACTTTGCACTATAAATATCAAAGTTATCAGGTGTTGGAAATAGAAGGTCCTATATTTGTAATTAAAAGGGTTTCTATAAATCACTAAGAACAACCATTAAAGCATACCCTTCTGATGCATTTGTAGACAAGAAATGACACAGCTGCACCCACTAGTGGTGAGATAACCCATGAAGAAATGACCCTTGCTAATGAACCCCAGAAAACAGCACCAGCTCCTCCATAGACCAAACCAAAACCCACCATTGCTCCCACTATACAATGAGTAGTAGATACTGGCCATCCAAAATATGATGCACACTGCATATCACACAATAGTTAATGCTATGTAGCTAAAACAAGACAACCTTAATCTTAAAATCAATTGCATAATTGACCCAATCAAACACCAAAAAATGCATCTAAGAGTAAAGACAATGAATCAAGTTTCATTGTATTTTTCACATTGTTTATCTCCTCCCCTTTCACCTGCTTTTCACCTTTACCATTAAAATAATAAACAATATCAGTAAACAAAACAGAACAAAATAAAGTACCTCCCAAAAATTAGAAGGTGCTTTATGAAGTTTTAACAAAATTTGGCCTTTTTATCTAACTTCCTAAGTTCCTTATAGAGATTTTATTTTTCTGTAACCTTACTTGAAAACTTCATAGACCGACTCCTCTCGGGAAAAGGCTCCTCTAAAATGAGTTTCTCTTTAATGGTTTGTTTGCGAGTTGGGTTTTGGAAGAGAGAGAGAAGGCTTCAGAGCCATCTCATAAGTGTATTTCATAACTCGGAAGTCTTTTATTTCCTTTCCTTTTCCTCCAAAACTCAACTCACAAACAGACCTAAAGACTAAAGCAAAAAACTCACTTTTCGACTCGCCAACGAAAACTGATAGTTACCTGCAACCAAGTACCAGAAGCAGCAAGTGAAGATAGCAAGCCAGCAAATAGAAGAGAATCTTTCCCTTGAAACACATCCGCTACAAGAATTCCCTTCTGCATTGTGCTTGTCACATGAGTTCCCATCAACATTGCTCCTGAAAATTCCAACACTGCAGCTATCAACACAGCTTGCTTAAGTGTCAAGGCACCAGACCCAACAGAAGTTCCCATAGCATTTGCAACATCATTAGCACCAATGTTCCAAGCCATGTAGAAACCAAACAAAAGGGTAGCATAAGATAACAACTTTGTCTTCAATGGTAGACCTTGTCCCAAAGATGTCATGAAGAAAGGTAAAATGAGTGTAGCCATTGCAATGCATATTGATATAGATGAAGCAGTGTGTGAAGATATATTGAATGCTTTTGCATATCCATGTAACTCATCATTCTTCTTTCTACTATCTCTTGTTGCATGATGATTATGTTCATTGAGATGGATTTCTTCTTCATTTTCTCCTTCAGCTTCTGCAAAAGATGATAAGGTAGCAAAAGGGTGTGAGAGTTTATTGTTTCTAAAGCTTAAAATGGCAAAAGAAGCCTTGGTTATTGGTTTGACATGGAGAGAAGTGATTTTGGAGTGGTGGATATGAGAGTTTTGAAGAAGAAGAAGAGAAGTTGTAGTAGTGTGTTTAGATGAAGATAGGTGATAATAGAGATTCATTTCTTATAGATAGAAAAAAAAAAGAGTTTGTGTACTTTGGAGTATGGAATCTATAAGTGATTATTCAACAAGATTCTTGGCCATGGGAATGTAGAAGAAGATAAAGTTGTTGTATAGTACAAATAGTAAGAGATAATCTATTCTCTGATATTCTAGTTTATACGTTGTCTCAGACTAATGATAATGTAAGTAAAAATAATAATAATGACGAATGTTTAAAATTTTTAATTGACATATTTTCATTGATATGAGACAACATATACGATAGAATATGAGTCGGCTGGTCTTTGTATTAATGTGGAAGAGAACATTTTGATTGGTAGATATTATTTTGTTAGGGAAAGGATGAGGTGAGAGTGGATTTGGCTTCTTGCTTTGGTTCATTGAAATGAATGGTGATTGTAGTTCTTGTGTAAGCTTTCCTCTTCACCAAATCATATATCTATAGAAACAAAATAATTTGTAATGTATTATGGTTTAAACTTGAAAAAGAATATCTAGCAAGGCATTTTTCAACAAACATGTTTTTGTTTTTGGTAAATATGGTGTGTTTGAATAATTAGTTCTTACAATTTGTCTTTTATCCATTTGTGAACCAAAAACTTAAAATATTATATGTCCATCCATGATAAATTATAATAATTCCAACCATATAAATGCATCACTCCTTGCTAAATTATTATACATTACACATTCTCATAACTTTGTTAGTGTAAAACCCCACTATTTTAGTTCTAGATTAGATTACTATATTAAACCACATGGAATAGGAACCATAAACAAATAACCTTATTTCATATAAGTGGAGCTTAAATATTTTTTATATGTAAAACTAATTTTATCTCTACGTGATAAATATATTAATGTTTTTATTTTTTTTAAATTTATTTTTTGTCAATTATTATTACACAATGTATAAATTTGTTCAATATTTTGTTAATTATAATATTATTTTTTATATTATTGTGTAGTTGATGTTTGATGGAAATAAAGATCTCACCTAGAGTGGATAAAATATGAGATCATTTAATGGTTATAAAAAGATAACCTGAAAAAATTAGATTAAATCCCTAATAAATAACAATAATTGAGTTGAAAAAGAAATATATCTTAAGTTTTCATGATTAGTATGAGACTTCTTTCATTCAAAATTTATTATAAATATATTATTTAATTAAATTATTTGATATACAATGACTTATCTTTATATTTATATTGTCATCATAATTTATTTTTAAGCCCTCAATATTTTCAATATAGTTAAATGAGGGGTCTGAATTTTTTCTCACACCTGTTATAAAAATGTAAGGACCAGCTGTTATGGCCTTCCACACAAAAAGAGAATGATGGCTCTTGAACACTACCTTTCTCACTATCTGTGGAAAACTCCATGCACACCATTCATGACATAAATAGAAGAAACAACATAATTTTGAACGAGTATCAAGATATTATTAGAGAATAATGATTATAAGTTCTAATACAATATTAGCCCAACTATCCATGTGGTGCTTCTATTTTATGCTTATATTTAGTGCATATCATAATAAGGAACTTGAGTCCAATATATAACATTGGTCACTCTACTTCATTCCAATACTAGGCAACATGTCACCAATATAATAATATATTTCAAGCATCCCCAACAATCTTCACCTTGATTGAAATAGACGAATATCTCGCTCCTTAGTAAATTTACATAAGAATTTTCAACTTAGCGAATATTTCAGTCCATCTTGCTCAATGTCTAATTCTCCTTGACGACTCATCCACATAAGAGTCTGCTCCCATTCAACATAAAATTTCTAAGTAACCTTGATGATGTTATCAACAGCCTAACTCTCCAAAATTGTAGTGCAACTTCTCGAACCTTCATCTAATATAACACGCCGCCTAACCACCTATTGATAGGAAGTCTTTCGATGTATGAAACCTCTACACTAAAGTTCACCAACAATCATCTTCTTTAATATTCAGTCAAATTGAACCTTGGAACTTTCTTGGAAAGCCTCAACTACTACCATCATTGTGTAGTTCGACAATCATAGTTCAAAAGAACTATCATACTCCACCATAAGGAGTATACCAACAACACACATCTTGCGTCAATGCTAACCAATATCCATGCCGCAACCTTGCATCCAAGCTAATGCTCATATTACACCTTGCATTTATATCAATGTTAGTGTTACACTATGCATTTATGCTTTTGTGGATATCTCAATTCTCATATCAAATGAGATCATCATCTCCAACATTAAGAGAGATATTGTCAGCACCTGTCTCAAAGCCTATCTCAACACCTCAGTATTTATCTAGGTTAAGAGTCATCTACCAATTAGCTCTGATACCACTTGTTAGACCAGACTATAATCGGGGAGTATCCAACCATTGGGAGTTCCATTGCTACTAGGATATGGGAAGAGTGGAGAGTTAGTGAGAAACCATGTCTTCAACCAAAACCTTAAGATATTAGTTTTATGAGCATTTTTTACTAATAAACTCTTCCATTCCTCTTCTCATATCCAATGTGGGACTTCACACTTGAATAAACTCAACAATATCCCCCTAAAGTGTCGGTACGATACTTTCTGATCTGCTCCCCCTTAAGTCCACCATATCCCAACCGAACCATTGACTTTGATACCACTTGTTGATAATTTGATATAGGGGATGTGATTATTTCACAACATTAGCCATAAGCAATCCTTTTGATATGTAATTTGATGAGGATAAAATAGGAGTTGAGCTATTATCCAATACTAGAATATAAGGAGATTTTTTTTAACTTTAATTTTTTATTACAAAATTAGCTTGAAATCATAACTGTTAACTATATATTTTTGCCACATATTGTAATCCTCATTTAATACTTACTCATTAATATTGGAGAAGATATCCCAATAGTGTATATGCTTTAGTAAATGTGCTTACTAGTATTGTTCATATCTTAAAGGGAAGAGAACAAACAAATAAGTTAAAGGAACATCTTAAAAATAACCTAAGTGAATGTGCCATTAAATAATATATATAATACATTAGGTTTTCTTTTATTCTAGATATTAGTTTTTGGGGGAGTAATTCTTAGAATGGCTATATAAATCCAATGAAATGCAGTTTTTGTTAGTATATATTAGGGATGAGCATGAGTCGGGTTAGATTGGATAAAAGCTTATCCTTTATCAGACACTCAATGTTGGTCGGATTATTTTTTGAACACGGATCTAGACCCGAAGGTAACCTGTCCCAAAATGACGACTGGGTCAGCCTTTGAACTCAGACTCGACCTTAGACCGATTAAATATAATGCATACATATGTTAAATAAAGTCTTCTCATTATTACTTATTATTATGGATATGGAATTTGATATATATATATATATATATTTCGACCAAAGAAATGTCATTATTTTGTACAAAATTAGATAGAGACACATACATAATGAATGAGTGACCATGGGATGAGTCGGGTTATGTTTATCCCTTATCCAGCCTTAAATATTGATTGACTCTAATTTTTGAACTCAAACTCGATCCTAGAACTAGTGAGATCCGACTCTATTCGAACTCGATCATGATTGAGCTATACGAGGTAAACGGGTAGGGTCAAATCCTACTTAATCCTATACATGTGATCAAAATCTATCAAATCATATGATTGTTTATCATTATAAAGGAGAAAGAGATATCCACTATAAAATCAATGTTTTCAAATTACCATATAATTTTATGTCAAAAAATAAGATATATCTTGTAAAAACATTATTTTTATGTTAGATAATTTGGTACTAATAAGTCATTAGTCTAGTAGTGTAAGATATGTTAGATTCATAAAAACTAAAATATCAAATGTTTGATTCTTGGATGCAATACTTAAAGAATATCTTTGGTAGTACAAAAAAACGTGTTAATTTAATATCACTTAAAAACTAAGAAGTGGGGTTTCCATGATATGAAAGAAGAAATGCATGTTATACATGATGATTAAGCTATTTGTTCTTGTCGGGATGCAAAACTAACAACCTTAGCTTATCATTATATTTTGGAATATTCGCAGCCAACCTCATCATTTTCGTTGTCTTAGTTTTCACTTATCAGTTTCAACTTTACTATGTAATCTTTATATTAACGCATTCTTCTCCCTCATTTCATTGCTAAGAGTTCCTCTCTCTCTCTCTCTCTCTCTCTCTCTCTTATGGCCATGACCACAAAAGATCATAGCCTAGATGATGAGCTAGGGTTCTTGCAAGAAAACCATTCATGGGGATTCTCCAATTATGATAACATGGGTGAGACAAAAGAGAAGTTACAAATCCAAGTATTGAATGAGGAAGAAGGAAATGAAGGAGAGAATGGTAAGAATGTAATTGGTGAAAGGAAAAATGAGAAGTGTAATGAATGTGATAATGGAAAAATTATGTGGTCTGAGAAAGAAAGGAGGAAGAAGATAGGGAGTTTATTTGCAACTCTTCATGATTTGCTTCCACACCTCCCTTCTAAGGTAATTTAATTACAATTTCATGTACTATTTATGTATCGTACTCGATTTATACATGATCAATATATTATTCATTATTTATTTGTATTTTTTATTTATTTAAATGTCAATAGTGATGGATTAATGCATATATTTTTCTCTCTTATTAATAATTCGTGTCAGGTAGCATTCTAGGTTAACTTTAGATATATTTTTTAAGGAAATGCATTTAATTTCTTATGAAAATTATGTCGGTTTTCTTTAGCTTTTTCTAATACTTTTTCAACTTAAATTGTTAGAAAATTAGAAATCATCAAAGATGGTTAGAATGTTGTAAATGACCATTAAACACAACCAATATAGTTAATTTAGTGTTAAACATTATTGAGAGTGTTAACAATGACTATTATGAGGTCTAATACTTTGATTTAATTTGATCTTATGTAGGCAAACAAATCAACCATTGTAGATGAAACAATAAGTTACATTGAAAGTCTAAAGCAAACTTTGGAAAAGTTAGAGAAAGAAAAGAAAGAAAGACTTCAATCTCTATTCACTTTTGGAGTTCATCCATCTATAATCAATTCATCACAATGGTACCCTAATGACTCTACAAATGCAAATGCAAATGGAAACTCCAACACTTCAACTTCAATAATACCTTCAACCCCTACAAAGTTAGTAGCATTTGAAACATGGTCTTCTCCAAATTTGGTATTGAATATTTGTGGAAATGAAGCACAATTTTGCATATTGGCAACTAGGAAGCAAAACATCTTGACCACTATTGCTTTAGTGTTAGAGAAGCACCAAATAGATGTTATATCAGCCAGCATTTTGAGCAATGGTCATGGAAACCAATACACAATTTTGGCCCATGTAAGCTTTGAACTCTATCCACTTAATCATTTTATTTTATAGAAAAAATTATATGTAGTGACGGTATAAAATTTTTATATATTGTCAGTTCATCATTCACCATTAATTTTTAATTATTATTAAATATTTAAAAAAGGTAATGTAAATAAATAGTGGATGATATAATGACTATATATATATATAAATCTATACATCAACACTATATAAATATTACACTTTTTATTTTATGTGATTGGAAAGCTTTCTTAAGTACTCTAATTTAGTACTAAATAGACACAAGAATTTATTTAAAGTCATTAGACTTCTTGGTAATTTTGAATCCACTTAGCCTAGTAGTATTGCTCCATAAACCTTGATAATTAATTAAAATTGGTCCATAACTATACTTATGGGTGGTATATACTTACATTATATTTTAGTATATTTTTAGAATTTGAACTTAGATACTTGTATTTAATGTCTTGCAACTCTACAAATTAAGTTGTCATCCCTTAGGAGTTAGGAATCCTCAACCAACTAAGTTGTAAAAAACAAAAGTAAAAATATTGTGTTATAACACTTTATAACTAATGTCATGAACTAGTATTTAAACATCAATATCTTTAGCCAAAAATAATAGAAGAATGAAAACACGAAAATAAAACATTTTTTTCTTTCTATACATCCATATTAATTTTTTGTCTTCTTCAATTAAAAACAGTTCTTTTAGGAGAGAAGATGTAATTAAATAATGATATAATTATAAAATAATAATAAAATAACTCAAAATAAAATGTCTAATCTTGCAGGCAAATGAAAGTTCATATCAATTGAGCCCAGAGACTACTTTAGTGGGGGACATTTACAAGCAAGCTGCTGAAGAAATTATTCAATTGATCTCTTAATGTTTTCATGATTAAAAGTTTAACTTCTTGGTGTGTTAAATTTAAATTTTTATTTTGCACAAAAACAATTACCTTTTATTATTTAAACTACTTCAAATGCATTTGGTATTTCATTTGGAAATATAAACTTGTCTCGTGATTCCATGGCAAAAATATATATACTTAATTATGTGGAATTGTCTATTAAGTCTATGTTATTTTCTTAATATCGATCAATATTTTAAATAAACATTGAACCATTATGTGAACCAATGAAGGCATTAGTTTATGAATCAATGGTTTAAAAGAACAATTCACTCTTGTATATAATATTGATATTAAGGTTATGGTTGAACATATTACTATAATATTAATTTGACATTAATATTTTGATGAATTTTTTTTGGGTCATTATAGTTACCAAATAACTTAACCTTTTCCCTTTGTAATTTAATGTTGATTTTTTACTACAATTATAGTTATATAGTAAATAGGATAATAAGACATAATTTATTGTGAGGATAATAAAATTGTTAATAAATTATAATTAGTATGATAAATTGGAATTTCACTGTACATGGCAATACTAGTTTTACTTGGTAGATTATAATTCATTGACTTTTCATATTTTATGTTGAAATGTTCAGCAAACAAAAAATAATGATAAATTGTAGCTTTAGAAAAGCTTCTATAAATAGATTTTCAAAATTTATAAGTCGATAACGAGAAGAGCTAATTATAAACTTTTCATTCATTTTTATCCTTTAATTTTTCAGCAGGGGGTAATTTTTACTCCAACAAAATATATATTATATGATGTCATTTAAAAGCATTTAAAAAGTTATATTGGCCAAAGTTTCATCAATCATTCTAATTATTGATGATCATTTTAGGCATAATAAATTTTTAACTTTATATTTTTTCTAGATCACATTTATTAGAGGTAATTTTGTTCAAGCATGAAGCATTCACAAGATGATAGAGCTAGATCTCCTATTGGGGTTTTTACAAAGGCTAGAATGAGTTTAGGATTTGCTTATGGGAAAACATTCTTATAACATTTAAATGAATAGCTCAATGCTAACATTTATTAACCTTTCCTCATGTGAATGATGAATTAATCTTTTTTTTTTTTTGTATAAATGTTTCTCTTAGCTATTGTCATTTTCAATAATCTAACATTGACTTTTGACTTTGTATAATACCTAATTCTCCAACAAAGTTTTATATCTCTATATTAACTCTTTGTTTTGATGAATAGATTGAGTATTTTGAATTAAAACAATTTTAATTTTAATTATTAAATTAAATTAAACATTAAAAATTAGGGGAGGAGTTCACTTACTTCAAGATTAACTTCTTTAAACTTACTTCTCATCTTAGCTATTAATTTTATGGACATCTAATAATTTAGATATATTTACTAATTCAAACTATTGGATTTCACTAGAATTTATAACTATAATAAGAAGTAAATTTAAAAAACTTATTTTTGAAATAAGTGAATCTCACTTTATTCTTATGCATAGTTGATTGGCCCAATTTATTCTAGAGATTTTGGAGTTAAGAATATGTAGTACCAAGACAAAATAATTGTGTAACTTTACCACAATTTTCTTCCCATAAATCATCATTGTATTGTTTCATTCTAATAAAATTAAATTTGATAGATAAAAACCTCATATTTTACTTCATTTGTTCTTATTTATTTCTCTCATTTAATGTTATCATTTTTTATTAATCCTTTCATAATAAAATATAACATGTTGACCTCACTTCATAAAATATATTATTGTTGCTTAAATGAATGCTTAGAGAATAACCTTCTTTTATTAATCGAGCAAAATGGATTAAGATTTAGTATAGTAAAGATTGATCAAGGGATAATTTCGATTTATTAGCCTAACCATAGTTGATTGCCGAGTAAGGTTAAATTACAATTTATTGGGCTAATTCTATTTATTATGAAATTTTATTATCATCACAATAAATTATACTCTATTATCACATTTGCTATATAAATTAGTTGCTAGTAAAAAAATAAATAAAATACCAATGTCAAGTTTGAAAATGGGAAGTGATTAGTAACAATAATGACTCAATTAGTTTTTATGAAAATATTAATATTAAATTTTGAAATTGATATTATATTAATTCACATATATCTAATGAATGACCAATTGATTTTGTGGTAAATATTCAAAAGTTAATATTGTGAATATGTTTAGGTCAATGGTCCAATCCTTACCTATTGTATTTCCTACTTTTAAAAACGAATTATCACAACCATTAGACTACAACAACATATTTATTATTATTTGACTTTGTATGTATTTAACTAAAAATTAAAATTGGATATTTCTCCTCATGAGTTAAAAATAATAAAATTGGACCACTCTAAAATCGTATTAGTTCAACACTCAAAAGTCATGTGTTAGTCTAATCTAACATAATTAGTGAGTTTTAAATTTATAAAGATGAGTCATTAAGTAGTTTTGGTCCATTACAACTTCTCAAATGACAAACTAAGAAATAAATGAGTTACTACTAAATCTTGATGTATCACATACTTGGAAATAAAATAAAAAAATTTGTATTAATTATTTTTCCATAAAAAATCACATTTTTTATATTAAAATAATACATTTGATGACTTAAATGACATTTCATATATATGTGAGCTAATTAATAATTTGTAAGGTATTGAAACCCTTAACTTTATCGTCCATATTCTCTAATGATTTATTTGGTTATAGAGAAGAAACTAGGAATGAGTAACCATTAGAAAGAAAGAGAAACGTGAGAAATACAGTAAATTTTTGTAATGTTTAATATAAGAAAAGTAGGATGGAAAAGAAAGAGAGAAAAAAATTTCCTTATTTTTTGTTTGGTTTTTATAGAGAGTAATAAAAGAAAGATGATATTATACCTCATATAATAAGAATATCTCTAAAGTAAAGAAAAAATTTGTTGTTTATTATTAATTAAAAAATAAAAGTTGTAATTTTAAATTATATTATATATAGTTCATTATAATTTTAAGTAATTTTTTAGTTAATATTTTAAGAGAATAAAATATATTCTAGTATAAGGAGATAAGTTATCTCCTTTAGCCACTAAAATAATAATATGTGTTCTATTTAATCATTTTTTGCAAAAATATTTCTAAAACTAAACAAAATAATACATATATCATAGTTTTATTGACTAAAGGAGATAAATTATTTCCATTTATGAGGAGATATTTTATTCTCTATTTTTAATATCCAAGTATGATATTAGTATTTAAAACTAACAAGTAAAGAAAATAAAAGAATTAAGAACATTTCATACAAAATCATCACCTCCTTTCTATTTTCTCATCAAACAAGAAAAGAAAGAATTTATGGTGGAGTGATGCATTTTCTATTACCTCATTTTCTCTCTCTTCATGAACAAAAATGAGAAAATCTCTTTCTATTCAACTTAATATCCATAAGAGGTATAACATCATTCTTTTAAAATTGATAATATTAAATCTTATCATATTATAAGATAAATTATCTTTTCTATTAAAATCATGATATACTATTTAAAAATATTTTTATAAAAAATAATTAAATAAAATATTTGTCATAATTTTAGTAATTATATGATATCTCTTTAAAATTATACTTATATCCTTAAAGAAGTATGGAATATACATGAAAAGACGGAAAACGGCAAGCCTATATCCATCGTCTTCGCGCTAAAAAAAGCAAAGTGGTAGCACGAAATTACAATTCTATCCTTCCTTTATTCTTCCTCAATCAACCGAAGCAACTTCAAACTCTTCCAAACCAAAAGAGAGAAAAATAAGAAAGTATCTTAAACATGGAAAAGGAAAAGGAAAAGGAAAAGGAATCGAAGGATGCATCGAATAGCATGAAGAAAACGGTTCATTGGAGCCCAGAATTGGATAAAACTGAATCAAACTCTCAACAATCACGCTTCAATCTCATCCGTCAGTCACTATTCTTCTTTTGTATTCTCACAATCATAAGATTCAAGCGGATTGGATAAAACCGTGGGAAGTTTTATCGTACATTTGTAAGATGTGCAATGTTATATGAGAATGAATGTTATAATAATAAAATGGCAACACGATAATTGATTCCATGTAGCAATGCCTGTTGCATGAGAAAACACACTGATACTATATGATTAGACATAGATATATTATGAAATAATGATAAAATAGAGTCGTGCCTTAGGTGGTTTGGACATATATGGATGATTGTATAAGCCTTGTAACGAGAATAGATCAAATGAAAGTTATTCTAATTCCTAGAGGAAGAGAGACAAAAAAAAATGATTAAGATTTAGAGCTCAACGATTTGTCAATCAACATAATTTGTAAAAGAGCATCATGGCGTAATTCGATCCATGTAGCCGACCCCATATTGTTGTATAATTTTTTATTACCTTAAGATTATGATCTATTTTATCATTATTTTACAATGAGTTTCACTAATTCTGTCACAACGACAAATTTATCACATACAAATGTGATTATTTAAGCTAGTACTTTTATATCGAAGTGTTAAAGTTGTGAGTTTAAATCCTGAAAATAATCAAATCTTCATCTTGTTATGTGATCAGAGACGGTGGTAACTGTTCGGAATGTGGTGGGAAGATGGGGAAGGAAGGTGGCGGAAACAACTCGTAAGGCTGAGAGTCTCGCCGGAAACACTTGGCAGCATTGTAAGATAATATTTGTGAGATAATATTTTTGTTATGTGATCCAAACTGAGATAAACTCATTTTGTTACATTGTGTTTTAAGTGAAAACAAGTCCAAGTTTTTCTGAAGCTGCTATGGGAAGAATTGCACAGGGAACAAAAGTGTTAGCAGAAGGTGGTTATGACAAAATATTCCTTCACACATTTGAGACAGTTCCAGAAGAACAGCTTCAGAATTCTTATGCATGTTATCTATCCACATCAGCTGGTCCAGTAATGGGAGTTTTGTATATATCAACATTGAAGGTTGCATATTCTAGTGATTCTCCTATTTCCTATAAATCTCAGGACAAAACAGAATGGAGCTATTATAAGGTACATATTCAATACTGATTTCAGCACGTCTCGAACCAAAACTTTAAGGCATTAGTTCCATGGGTCTTTCCTTCTTATAAACTCTTTCACTCCTCCCTGCATATACAATGTGGGACTTCACACTTGAATAAACCCAGCACACAATATGCCCTTCTACTTTCTACAATACACCTGAAATCGGGACATATGATTTCGAAGCCGGTCAATGCCCCTCAAGGAGTTGCACCTTGTCATCAAGGTGAAAGGTATAAACAAGTGGTCTCAATGAGATGGAAAGTATTGTAATGGTAAGGAAGATAAGCCAAGTTTACGAAAGCTCAGTATGCCCTTCAAAATTTAGAACTAGCCAGTGCTTCTTCAAGTGCGAAACTAATCCCTTTTGAGGTGTGTGGTTGTCCTCCCAACAAGTGTCGCTCCCAGGAATTGAACCTGGGAAGCTATGCATCCAAACTATCTCCCAGGCGAAAAAACATCATCCTAGAGTTATTCTCATGATGCAGTTCAATACATATTGCATAATAACATCATACACGTTTCTCTTTTCTTTAATTTGTCTGATCTACATTAATACTTTATGTTGGAGCCAGTATTATTTCGTGTCATTTAGAATTGCTGCAAGCTACGGTAACAACACTTGATCCTAGAGTTATTCTTGACAGTTGAAATGGACGGTATTCAATTGCGTGTAGGTGATCATCCCATTACATGAGCTAAAAGCCGCGAATCCTTCGTCGAACAACACCAATCCTGCTGAAAAGTACATCCAGGTAATCACTGTGGACAATCATGAATTCTGGTTTATGGGCTTCTTGAACTATGATGGTGCTGTTGAGACCATGAAAGAAGCTCTTGAAGCAGGAAAATCATTACAAACAGTAGCATAGTCTATTCATATGTTCTACATTTTCAAGCACCAAATATATATCATGCCTTGCAACAAAAGTTTGTAGATTTGATTGTTATGGTCCTGGAGTTGTTCATAAAAGATGCCCCTTCTTTCAACTTTGTGGATAGAATTTATGGTAGGTTGATAGTTTAGAAAAGTATATGTTCATAAAACCCAAAGAAAAAAGAGAGAGAACAATGTGTATGTCGACTTTGTTGATTCATATATACTAACTAAGTAGGAGTCTCGTGTACTGAGCCGCCTTTTTTTGGGGTACTTTGTCTCTTTAGTAGATGTGTGGTATGCCTTTGTAAATGGACTAGTCCGAATAATTCTTTGCTACAATTTTGATAATCTTCAAGGTGATTCTCTTATCTTGTTTGATCAATTCTATGAGGATTTCATGTTTCTTTTTATTCATCAAAACATTTAGTAGAAGTTTCATAGTTCATTTAATTATTGTAGTTTTTATTCATCAAAATTTTGGGAGATGAACATCAAAAGTCTTGAGAGTTGATTAAGACACTAACTTAGATTAATTAATAGCTTATATATGTACAATGAGTTAATTAACTTTGCATTTGATCGGAGAGAAATAGGGGAAAGAGAAGTTGGAGAGAGATGCTGAGAAAAATGAGTAGATTTGTTGAGAATCTGAATCTTCTCCAGCATCGATGAAAATGATGATATGTGACATTTGAAAAAATTAATGATACAAATTTTAAATTATTTTTAATTAAATTTTTTTAAATTAACAAATCAATTTAAGTCTCGCATTTCAGTATTAGAGAGAATCCGATGTATTTGTTAATAGTTAATTGAGGTGAAAAGAATGCACATGTAGGTGACTTTGATGGTGAGTAAGGTAATAGTGAGGAATGTGATGATGAGATAGAGGTCAGAAAAGTGAGTAAAAAATGAATAAGAAAAAGAATGCGTATGTAGTTGACTTTGAATATTCTTCCACAAATCGAATATTCTTAAATTATGAGATATCTTATTTTATTAACTCCATTTAGTGTTTGACATGTGCTTATTTTCTTCAAGAAGTTTTTATTTTAAAATATATTATAAAAAAAAATAATACACATGTCAAATACTAAGTGAATTTAAAGAAATAAATTATCTCCTGAATGAGAACACGTATTATTCTCTCATTTTAAAATAGGTTTTGACTGAGTATTCTTCGTAAAAAGCAATTATACTTGAGTCAGGTAGGATTATTATGAGGTAAAACTCTTCCTTGCCAAACATTTGAAACATTTTATGTATTATTCAAAATTTTACTAATTAACAATGTAACACTATAATTAGTAGAAAATTTATTCAACAATAACGATTCATCAAGATAATTAATCACGAATTAACAATATAATATTACATTTTTATGGAATAATATGATATTACAATTATGTTATATATATAAAGACATATGAATTATGAGTTTAGTACCTCGATACATGAACACTATAATTACTATTCTCGTGGGGAAATCCGATGTACTTAGCATGCACACGCCTTAACCACTCGGCCAAAGCATTGTTGTGTGTTAATGTCCGCACGTGGTTGGGATATGAATCATAAGTGTGTGACTTTAAATCGATCACTCCATTTCTCACACATTTCCTTATCTCATTGAGAAATTAATATGTAATTGAGAGAAACATGTGTATAGTGATTATATGAAGTTCACAATTTTGTCAGCAAAGTTAAATTTTTATAACTTTGAGTTAGACACTAGATTGACTAATAAGAGCATTAGATTACCATTATATCTTTGGAGGATCAATATGTCATTCATAAAATACTAACAATATTTCCTTGTATTTCTCAATGCTAACATATAATTTCATTTTTGTTCATTAATTAATCCTCATTGCCTTCCATAACTTAATCATGGTTGCTAGAAAGATCACAAATGTGCTTGTGGTTTTCTTGTATATAAACCCATGTTGTGCATTAAGCATAAAGGTGTTTGTTTTGAGTGATGAATTTGGAATATAATTCCTATTATAATCTATGTTAAATTTCAGGCGTTTTCTACCATCAGTATTTTGATGATTCTCTTAATTGATTATGAATATGCTTCTTTTAGTTTGACCTAGGTAGATAATGAAAAAATGGACTAGAAGTGCTAGATTTTCTTATTAGAGGTATTGCTGGTGGAAACACTCTAATCAACTATATTGTTGCTTCTTTATCTAGCTTCTCCTGCTTAGTACTTGTGCAAATGATTATTTTAAGAAGGTGGGGAGTGTAAAGATTATATATATTTTTAAGCTAGTTACCTTTACTTAGGTCGAGTCAAAACTTGAGTAAAATTCAAAACAAGCTATATTTTCATCTCAAATTCGGCTCAACTGAAGATTGCAAACTATTCAATCCGACTCGTCAACTCGAATTGATTTGATTTGTCAAGGGTTCGCAAACTATTTAGTTCAACTCATTAGTTCGATTGGCTCGTTTCGTTAGCTCGAATGCTTATTTAATATGTATATATTATCGAATCAGCTTATAAATCTAATGAGTCGAACTGTATTTGACTTAAATTTACCTTATTTATTTAACAAACTTAATTTTTAGTTTAAGTTCCAATTAATTAGATACAATGTCAAGCCTATTTTTAGTATAAGAATTATCTAGTGTTGCTTTCAAAATGCATCCACATCTTAGACACTACATGTACATCTAGAGCTGATGTCTCTTTGCCTCTGATATGATGAATTTGATTATATAAAACCTATTGGTTTAAATCAATTTTATGAACATCTAACGATTTAGATCTACCCATTAATTCAAACTATTGGATTTCCCTAAAATTGATGACCAAGATGAGGAGTAAGTTTAAAAAAGTTACTCTTTGAGTAAATGGATTCCCTAAAATAATTATGTTGGAATATAAAATGAATAGGAAAAAAACAACTTCTCCAACTCACAAAGGAGAACATTTTTTGGTGCATCACTGCACTTTCTACCATTCAGGAGGACTTTTTTGGTGCATCAGTGCACTTTCTACTATTCTTGTATGTTATTTGAACACACCTTTTGCCATTATTACATTTGAACTTACACTAGTTCTTCAAAAACATTTTCTTTAGGATCTTTGCACAATTTCGCCCCCTCTACCGCACCGATAAGAGAGGCAGCTTAAAGGGCTGCTCCATCCACGGTGTCTTCCCAAACTTCATCTGCTAGGACGGCAATCGGAAACTAAACCATGTTTGACACAAGCACCTTACCGTACCAACTACACCCATCATTGTCAGCCATTGTTCCCACTAGCGCACCATTGATTGAACCGTGATGCAGCTGTTGGAAATGCTGTTGACAGTGCAACATCATTGCTCAACTCTTTAAACCCACACATAAACCGATACCGCCTTAAACCTGTACTGAAGTACCACAAAGAACCAAGCAAACCCACCATTGTTACCCCCAACAATCATGAATCATTTTGCCTAAGAATTTTACCACAAATAACCTCATCTTCATCCGCTGACTCACAATGAAACAGTTTCAGTGTTATTCATGAGTATGCGTCATCAATGTCTCTCTACTTTAGATCGAGAAGGCATAATCGAAGAAAAGAAGAGAATACTTCGGAATGAGAAGCCAATTCTGGGTATCACAAAGCTTGTATGAATCCAAAAGGATCTCAAAAAGGAGAAGGAAGTTCAAACTATTAACGAGGACAGATTACATAAACTTAATCATATTAACAGATGAAAGTTAATTTAGAGGTTTGTTATTTTCAATCCCTACCAATCTTCATCGATGAACTTGTTATTCGGAAAACAGAACAGGAGGTGCAAGTTAAAGAAAATCTGTTTTATTATATGTACTATTACACTATCAGATAATTAATAAGATTTTCGGCAAAGAAAATCTAAAACTAATCTTCACCACAATAAGATCAGAAAGTAATAGCTAGCTATACTATATATTCATTAGCTTCAATCACCATAGACGGATCCTTTTATCAAAATTTATATCATAAAATAACTAAGTGCAACAAACCTTCACTAGAAACATGATAGACATACAATAAGAATATGAATTATTATAAAGTAGAAAGTTGAATCCAAATTACAGATGTTAACTGCACATAACACACCTTTATTAGAAAAGAGAAAATCAAGGAAAAAGAAGAAAATCAACAACCACATAAAAAAACAGAGGGCACAAAAAATGAATTATTCAAAGCTTACATGTATTCCTTAGTTGAACATTTATATCAATGTTATAAAAAGCTGGAGAGGGCCACAACTGAATTATTCGTAACTGTTATTCACATACGAATCTTTATGATTCATGACAATACTAACATAAGGTTTCGGCATCACCAAGTGAAACTGATAAATAATATTCACAACAAACTGAGGAAGATAAACAAATTTTAAAGAACAAAAGCTCAACTTCCAAGTTTATAATATACTCATAAGTGTAACACATTTATCTAATACATAAGAACTTGCTTCCACAAAAACTACAACAGGGAATAAACCGATTCATTCAAACTATGTACAGATTATAGTTAGTTGAAGCGGCATTGCAACACAACACAATACAAACAATGCAATCCTCTTTTCCTAACAGATAAAGTACATATAGATCAGCAACTACACTACTAGCACAAGTTCCTCGATTTTTTACCAAAAATTGTGCACAGGTAGCGAACAACGCTACACGATGTACACCGCGCTTGAAGAACTCCGGAAAAGGTTCTCACCCTTTCCCAACCCCTTCCATTCCATCACTCCTAGTGTGAACTACATCAAAACATTTTTATCCCCTTCCATTCAACCTCAATTATTAGGTAAACTACAACACACCTTCTTGTTCTACATCCGGATCGGTGTCGTCACTATTTGCTTCGATAAACCCTTTCATTTTAACCCTCCTAGCCAAAGTTTTAATTCTCATCCTCCTTTTCCCATTGCTCTGTGAACCTATTCCACCATTTGAATCCCTAATGTTCTCGTCTACGGGATACCTACAAGGCAAACTCACCTGATAGCAATAGTACTGCTCCTTCCCCTCCACCATCATATCCTTTGTCGGCGGCTTCACCTCCACGCCATGAAACGTCTTCCCACAGTTTCCACATCGAAAAGTACAATCCTCATATTTCCTCTCATACTCGTGCAGATACCAACAATAAGGACACATGGTCCAAAACGATGCCCCCTTCTTCATTTCCTCATCAATCTCACGGTCAAATGAGGCTCTCCTAGCCGAGTCAGATATCACAAACCAACCCTCACGGACACGCATTAGCGCGTCATCCGCAAAGGGAAACTTGTTAGTATTAGGGTTAAGGAGACGCATGAGATCCTTAAATTGCTGCCGCACTAAGTCACGATTAGCTGAATCCTCACGGCGAAGCCGGAGAATAGAATACCAATCGAGGTTAGTATCACTAATTCGGCGTTCAGCCGCACAAAGGACGTGAACAATTGTTAAGATTTGGTCAACTTGAACGATAATGTTAGTATCTAATCTGGGGATAGAATGAGCGAGCTCACGACACGCATTAAAATCACGGCAGGCAAGAAAGGAGGCGCAGGAACGGATGAGGGTTTGGGGATCTAGTTTGGAACCGTTTTGAGTAGCCATTGATTTTGTGTGGAAATGAATGGGTTCGGGTTATTATTATTATTATATAACAAAGACTATTTATGTCTTGGCGGAAAAAAGTTATGCAAACTTGTCAAACAAAAAATTATTTATAGCGGTTTATACTTAGAAAACAATATGTATCTAATGATGATATTAAAAATATCGTATACTTATCATTTGATATTTATATTTGAGTAAGTTCGAGTTGATACTTTTGAGTTTTAGTAAAATTATATAAATTATCTATTATTTTTCTACACTTCCTTAAATTCTCTAATTTTTATATTTTCATTATATTGATCATATCGGCATGAGAAATAAGTGTAATCTTTTAAACAAAAAATATGATAAATGCAAGTAAGCTAAGCAAAACATGGTATATTGTGAATACAAATCCAAATAATATACAAATCAATGTATATTTATTATTTTTAGTTACAAAAATGCATCAATAATTCTAAACAGATATTGTTTAAATCGTTTTTATACTATATCGTAATGAACCGAAAATAATAAAGAGATATTGATTCATATATTATTTGGATTTGTCTTCATAATATATCATGTTTTATTTAACTAAATTGCATTTATCACATTTTTTTGTTTAAAAGATTACAGTCGTTTTTCATGCAGGGGTGGTCAGTGTAATGGAATTACAGTACAAAAAATAGAGAGTTTGTTTAGGTGTAAAAAAGTGATGAGTGATTTGTGTAATTTTGCTAAAACTCAAAGGGTGTCAATGTAATTCATTCTTTATATTTTAATATTTAATATTAATTCTTAAGTAAAAATAAAACAAATAAATAATGAATAATATTATAAATGTATATAAATTTTTATATTTGATATTATGTAGATATTATACTCTTATATTTTCATTTGTCACTAGTCAAATTTAGTTTAAGGGAAAGGAAATACTTCTCAAACTATTTAACACATATTCTAAAGGTTTTTTTAATTACTTTTATATGATATTTTTTTTATTTTATGTATTATTATTATCTTTTTATTTGTTCCTGTTAATTTCTTTTTACTATTGTATTTAAGATTATAATTTTATATTATTCTAAAAAATCAAGAAAAGTAATTATTTTGTTGGCACATGCAATTTTTTAATTACAAGTGTCTTGTAATAAGGATAAACTCATAAAAGTGAGTATCCAGTTTTGTTTTCTATTGAAAAATACTATCACAATTTCATCTTTGGAAGTAGGAATAACAATGAAAATCGAATATGTGGGTACTGTTGAACCCAACCCAAATCTAATGGGTTAAATCCGTTATGATTGAGTTTGGATTTGAGTTTTACTCAAAATTAAATTTCAGGTTCAGATTTGATATATGTGATACCTACCCCGAAACCGTCTTGATTGAAAAGTAAAATAAAATAATATATATTATAACCTAGTTTTGTTAGAGACTTACATGGGCACAATTAGAACAAATTTAGGAAGAACGTTTTCATACATAAATTAAATAAATTAATATATGTATTTGTATGTTGGTGTGATGCAGTAGGTATGCTTCCTCAATTTCCGTGATCTCTGATTTGGGAAGAACATTTTCAGACATAAGAAGTGAAGGTTGTTGGGTAATTGGGTTATAAAAATAGGAATTTTTTGCCTTATAGCCATACCCTTTGATTGTATTTTATTTTTGTTGGTTTCCTCTCGGGTTCGAGTTCCCATAAACTTAACAGGTTCAGAGATAGTATTGTTAATTTCAACTTCGCTCAATTCGGATTTAGAGTTGGGTAAATGCAAACCCGACCTGACCCTTCTCATTGCCATTCCTATTTGCAATAGTTCTTTCTTAAAAAAGTTATTGTGTTTATATATTAGTGGTTAATAAAAGTTGCAGTGTAGATGCATTTTTTGTTCAATATATTATGCATGCAAAATTATTTAGTGTGCATTATTGTATTGTCACCTTGAAAATGGTGACTAATAAAGTATTGGTCTAGTGATGTAGGATTTAATTGAATCCTCAAGTGAAATAAAAGGTGAAAAATTCGATTTCTAATAATGGCAAAAATCTGAATAATGACAAAAATTTGATTGGACATGTATTTTCATATAGTAAAATATGAAAATAAAATCTTTTGACGTAGTTAATGTGTACAATTGCAAATATGAATTAGTTGTTTTTTCCAAACTCGTGGTAGATATAGACTTTGTTCCACATAGCAAAATATGGTCGAAATTTCTTAAAAATGTGTGTTACAGGCATATTTAACACGTGTTTAATGCTTACAGTTGTAAAGGATGAATTTATAGTTTCGTAGTTTCAAGTGATGTCATATATGATAGTTAAAATTATACCTACCTTTATGGACACTTAATCTTGTCCCATATTTTAACCCAAAAAATGAAAATACAAGAAAAATTTCAAAATATAAAAAAAAAAAGTTGAAAAGAGCACTCTAAACATTGTTGTAGTTTTATAGAATATTACAATAACTTATGTGGATATGTCAAATTAATAGAATATTTTTATCACAATGAACATATTTTTAGATGTTTTGGATCTAATTTATCCCTTTTGAATTATAACCAATGATTATAAAGTTATTAAATACGGATAATTTCGTTTTAATTAATCAAATTTAAAAAATTATTAAATAAGATGTTATGGATTCATTTAATTAGATATTATGGACTTATTAATGAAAATTTATTTAAAAACATTCAAAAAGTCTCTACTAAAAATAATGTGGATGAAATGAATTAATTATTAAATTCGATATTAAAGTCATGAATCATGTTACATCTTTCTTTAGGCAGAAGTTAATAGTCAATGTGGTTTCTTTGTCATTAAAGTCATTTCTAATTAAAATAATTTCGTTGATAAAAATCAGACCAATTAATCAATTTTCTATTCATAACTATGTAGTTCACATTTCTCGACTTCCCCCATTTAGAGAAATGTAGGAGCACCATAAAGTTTTGTCACATAGTAATAAAAAATAGTTTTTCACCTTTTGTTTTAGTAATTAAATATTTAATCAAATAAAATGAGGGTATAATTTGATACATGCAACTAGGGAGGATATCATTTTATGTTGGGTAAACAAGGATTTAATACATTCAATCTTCCATAATCAACTTCTAAGCTCATAATTTGGTACAATGGTCTTATTTTTCAAATTACACACAAAAAGCTTTTCTAAGCTTTGATCGAAAAAACGTACTCATGACTCCAAATTATTTAGAAGATATCATAATTTAAATCGACATATTTACAATTCATGTAACTCGTGATCTCGTAGAAAATCAGATCATTGTAGCTAACAAATCCATTTGGTATTTTCTCACTAGGGATGGCAATGGGTCTGGTTGGGTCCGGTTAGTGTATTACCCGGACCCGCCTTGTTGCTTCATTTTTGGACTCAGACCCACCTCAGATCCATACTGATACTCGCTGAGTCTGCTATTCATGGGTCCTTAGGTAATCAACAGATCTACGGGTACCCACAAACTAAAAATCATTAAAAATAATTTCCAGTAAGTTATGTAATTGTGTATTTCTTTACTATAATCTTATGTTATTAAGGTAATTAACAAGATAAAAAATTATAAAAAATAATTTAAAGTTTTAAACATATTTTAAATTATTTACTTCAACATTGTAAAATTGATTTAATAAGAATTGTTCAATCAACATAATATTATATTACACATATCAGTTAACAACATAACATCACATCACTACTTAAATATTACTCTTTAACAACATATCGATTATTTACAAATTAAAAATATAATATTATGGATTAACAATATATATAGGGATCCACATATTCCACATTTTATCCATCAATTCTAGGGAAATCTGATGGTAAAGATCTACTCACTAATTTAAACTATTGAGTTTCTCTATAATTGATAGCTAAGATGTGGAGTAAGTTATTTAAACTTACTTCTTAAGTAAGTGAATCTTCTACCATATATATAGAAGGAATAGTGGATCCGGTACACGTGGGTCTAGATCCTTCATTGCCCAGTCCAGACCCATCCAATAGTGTGTCTTCAAATCTCAGGTCTCATTATCCACGGGTCCACTATTTGGTTCTTTTTATTGACTCATTCTTTGAATGGTCATGTTATGGGTGAGTATGAGCCAAATTGGAATGAGTAAAGTCTTATCCCTTATCCGATTTTAAATGTTGGTCAAGTCATTTCTTGAACCCGGCCTTAGACCCGAAGCTAACCTGATTCTAAATAACGACTAAGTCAACCTTTAAACCCGAACTCGACCATAGACCCGATTAAATATAATGCATACTCATTTTAGATGAAGCATTCTCAATATTATTTATTATTATGATATATGTATATATATTATAACCGTGTATATATATATGAGATAAAAAATTAAAGAATCAATGATACTTTCGACAAAAAATGTGTCATTACTCTATACATATTTGAATAGATATGCATATAAATATGATGAACGAGTAACCATGGCGCGGGTGGAACTAGGTCATGCTTGATCCCTACCTGGCCCTAAATATTGATTGACTCTAAATTTTGCACTCGAACCTAGCCCTAGACTCGATGAGATCTGACTCTATTCAGACCCAATCATGGTCAAGTCATACCAGGTGAGCGGGTAGGGTCAGGTCATTCTCACTTCTAGGTCACATTATGTTGCTTATACTCGTAAATATAGAAAATAAATATTTCCTCAAATAATTATAAAAATAATGATCAGGATATGGATTGAGTAAAGGTCATATGTAGTTACTTCTTTTCCTTAACTTATCCTTTGAATGATCGCATTATTCTAATTATGCTCCTAAAAATAATTAAAACATTAAAATAACCAACACATATTTTTCAACCGGGAAATATGTAGTATTGATTCCTTATTATACATGGAGATACATTGAGCAAAATGCATTCTTGTCACAAAAAAAAATATGTTTTTAAGTGTATAAACAAATATATAAAGTAATCCAACAACTTTAGGGTATACTCCATGTCAATACATTCCTTGATTCGTAATAGATTTGCGACCCCTTGATCTCAATTTTAATGATAATTGCTTATGTAAACCGGCATTGGCCAACCTTTGACGCAAGGGTCAAGTCAAGACAAGAAGGTCCTATGACTAGGGCTAAAGCTAAATCAGGACATTCAAGCTCACTAAGGACACCATTGACCCATGAGACCATATTCAAGAAGGACATTTATACCCTTACATTATTAGTTTATTTTTGACAAATAAATGAGACTTATGTCTCATGGGTAATTAGGATTTAATTTAAGCATTTTTTATTTTAATTTGCAAATAAATTCATGTAATTGGGGCCGAAAGGTTATTTAATTAATCTCATGTCAAATGATCCATTAGTGGTCAAGTGTTTGACCTAGGCATAGAAAATGGTCCATGAGTAGCCAACCTGGCCAAGCTAGCTTGAACCAGGCGTTGGGCGCATGAGCGCTAGAATTGACCAGAAATTCAATTTTCAAGATTGGCTCGGTCAAATGAAAGATTGTCTTGACCAAGTTGGGTTGAACTTCACTCAAATTTAAAATGGGGAGCATGAGAGAAAGATGGTTCGGTGAAACTTCGACAAATATGAAAATGTTCCATGCAAGTTCAAATCTGGTTGTGTGACTACATGGATCTCGGTCAAATGGGCTAACAAACACAAATATCTTGGCCAAGTTGGATCCAAAATATTCCAAATTCAAATTGAGGCACATAGTTAAAAGATGGCTCGGTAAAAATATGATCAATTAAAAAATGTTCCATTCAACTCAAATGTGGGACACTTGGCGCTTGGGTCAGAAAATCTCGGTTGGTCAGATTTGGCTAAGAGTAGCCAAATTGAATTTTGCTTCTCTTTTTCAAAATTTCACATGAGCAACTTTTCCATATTATCTTCAAGGACTTTAAATTCAAAATTTTGGCTCAGGAAAATATGCAAGATGATGGTATGAAATTCTTTATGCCTTAAAATCAAGGTTGGTCAAATCCTAGAAGATAAGCATGGTTTCAAATTCAAATCCCATGAGGATAAAACAACCCATTTTCATCTTACATCAAATCCGTCCAAAAGATATGGTGGAAATTTGAATCTCCAAATTTGGCCAAATTGAATTATCAAGATCCAACTCTAATTGGGCGTGAAGCTTACAAGTGGCATGGTCATAATTTCCCTAGAGGACCTCAGACAAATCTAGGGCAAATCTATCCACAACCAATTCAGGTCAACAAAATTAATATGCCAACAAATTCATTCAAATTTCGAATCAAACACATATCAAAGAATTCGGCCAGCACACTCAAGATATAAGTCAAAACCGAATTGATCAAGTCAAGGATTTTACCATATTTAGTTAGAATTTTATTTTTGAATTCAAATTAGTTTGTTAATCACCTTTTCTAGCCTAAGTGTTTCCTATATATAAATTGTATGGATTGAATAAAAACTAAGTTTGAATTGATTAAATTTTTTATTGTTTTAGTTGAGAGTTATCTCCTAAGTTATCTTTGGTCGTGGCCATTATCTTGTTCTTATCAAGCATCCTTGCTTGTGGTGAACCTCCTTGGTTTATCAAGCAATCATGTTTGTGGCGCCAACCAAACACTTAGTCAAACACTCATCCCCCTAGCCAACCCACGTGGTTGTGACCATACTAACCAAGGACATTCAAACCGTGACCAAACCCATACAAACTACCCCAAATTGTGGCCCCGTATTCACTAAACACCAAATTGTGACCTAACCAAACCACACACAAGACTAGACCAAACTTGCACACACAAACCAAGCCACAAATAAAACCCTAACCAAACCTTGACCCATACAAGTTCCCTTAACCATTCAAGCTAATAAACGATCCCAAAGTTAAGGCACCCCTAAAAGAGTTTGGTTGTAATGTAATATACATAATTATACTCATATTTTTAACATTAGTTCAAACTAGTTAGAATAACCTTTTTGATATATTTTGGTATAACCAAAGGTATCCACTCATTCTATAAGTAAAGATCTAACCTTATTTGGGTGCATAGTTGTCCTTCCCAATAAGTGTGTTCCCAATAATCAAACTCTTGACTTTTTGGTTTATCTAGGGATCTAGTATAGCCTTACACAACTAGATCAACATCTTCGTCGTCTTTTTTATATGATTGAAACTATGGGTGATCAATTGAGCAAGTAATGCTTGCCCCTTACCCGACCCTAAATGTTGGTTGAACCATTTTTTTGAATTCGGATATGACCATAGACTCGAAGCTAATCTGATCCTAAATATCGATTGAGATAATCTTTGAAACAACATTTAGGGTCAGATTATATTAAAACAAACTTCTCCAAAATACGTGTTAATGATGGAAGAGGTAGCAAGGATAAAAGAGAAGGCCATAGATAGACATAAAGAGGTGTTTCATGTATAATCATGTTATCATGCTTCCTAATAACAACTATAATGACAGTTCTTAAGGTGGTTCTTAATGAAATAAAAACATTTTTATTATGTTCTTCACTGTATCATTTTTATTTTCTAACTTTTGTTCTTAAACAAGAACAATTCTCAGTTGTTTTGGGCCAAAAGAAAGTGACGAGGCAGGTGGATGTTGTGAGAAAAATGTAAATATTGTGAAACTCAAATAAAAATAAAAATAACTTTTGCTATTATGAGAAAAAATATACATTATTCTTATTTATGGAAAATTATAATAAATTATGAAATAACAATGCATATTTCACTAATAATACAAACATCATTTTCATGTTAGTTAAATCCTTTTAAAAAAAATTCAAATCTTTATTTTTTTTTTATATTTTATTTCTTATAAACAAATAATAATAATAATAATAATTTATGTCTTTAAAAAATAAATAAAAATGAAATAAACAGTGATTCGCCGCTAAGTATCTCACCTCTGTCATCAAACCCAAAACTCGTGTTTAGCTTCTCATTCTTCTTTTTCTTTACACTCTCACCTTTCTTTTCTTCTTTTTCTTCTCATTCTTCTTCTTCTCTTCTTATTATTCTTCTTCTTATTATTATTATAGCGTTATGGCATTTTTTGGATCCACAAAACGTTTTTCTACTAAGCTTTCTCTATTGGGTGATGCTTTTATAAGAACTTACAGCGCCGCCACAGGTCCAAACCAATTGAATCTGATCAAGCAACTCAGACAAAGAACCAGTGCTCCTATTAAAGATGTTAAAGCTGCTCTTCTTCTCTCTAATTGGGACATTGGTAATATCACTCTTACCCTTCCTTTTTTCTTTTTTTATTTACCCCGCCCGGATATAACAGGCGACTCAGTGCACGAGACTCTCATTTAATTAGTCGGGGTCTGAGGATGGTAGATATACACAGTCAGACTGTTTCCAAAATTTGAAGTCGTGACATCGTGCATGTATTATCTTGTGACCTAAAATAGGTTGTAGTTTAAATTCTGGAAATAGGCTCTATCTGTTTGCAACAGTGTTTTAAATTGCATTCCACGATCACAATTGCGGCTAATGGAATCGCGACATTAACAGCAATGTGCTGCGATTTTCTGTAGTTGTGGTAAATGCAATGTAACGGCAATTTAAATCATTGATTTGCGGATAAGGTTTATGTACACTATCGTAGACCCCACTAGGTGAAAACCTCGTGATCCTTTTTATTTTGTTTCGAATTTGATTAGTATTGTAGATAGATAGATTTAACAAAAGAAAATACAATGCAGAGGAAGCTCAGAAGGAATTGAGGAAGAAAGGAAAAGTTTTGGCTTCCAAAAAATCGTCTCGAACCGCTGCTGAAGGTTTGCTTGCCCTTGCCCAAAACCACAACAAAACTGCGCTTATTGAACTCAACTGCGAGACTGACTTTGTTGCAAGGAATGAAATTTTTCAACACTTGGTTTGTTTCCTTCATTTGAGACAAGGCTTCATTTCTATTTACAAGATCTATACATTATGATGTGATATTAGTAGTACCATGTTGTTAACTTTGCTTATTCTTTCTTACTTTTTGTAGGCGTTATCTTTAGCAAAGCAAGCTTTGTCGGTCGAAAACTATTCTCAACAGGTTTCTGGTGTCTTTCATGTTGGACCTGAATCTTTGGAGGTAAGAAAATTTCCCACTATCCTTGTTAATGCTAATTCTGTTAATTAGTACATTTGGAAAATGACGTTTCACTAGGTTTTATGGTGTACTCATTTTTTCTAGATTTGTGTTTGTGTTCGATCGTGCTTCCCTATGTTTGTTACATCTTGAAATTAACAATAATGCACTTACATTGATGGATTTATCTCGATAAGTGTAACATATCTTTACTTTAATATATTACTGTAAATTTTGGGAGTGCTCATAAATTTATTTCTCTGATATTTTGACCCATTGGACTACGTTAAACGTGTAATTATGCTATGATGACACTTTTTACACCATGATCCCTCTTGATTTGCTATTGAAATGAAAGTTGTTGGAATATGCATTTAAACGAGTTACTTTCACCAGGAGACGACACTGAATCTTGAGCATCCAAAGATCAGTGGAGAAACAACTGTTCACAATGCAATCATTGAAGTGGCTGCAATGATGGGGGAGAATGTTAAACTTAGAAGAGGTTATGTGATGCCTGCATCATCCCAGGGTCTTATATCTACATATCTCCATACCAGTCCCCAACAAGGTAAATTGAGCTGTGTCGTATTTTATTCCCTTTAATTTATGCGCTTGTGAGAATTCTTCTACTTTTGTATGTGCACATGGGCTCACACATGCTATATTCATGCATGACATTTGCGTACATAATGGTCAAGAAATCAATTCAGTATCATTTTCATTTCAAATATCTCGTGCTAAGTATCATATTCTTTGCATGACTGGTAATTGACCCAAAATGATCCTAACCTTCTCTTATTTAACTAGGTCTAGGTCGCATTGCTGGAATTTTGTCTCTTGAAGTAGATGATGGTAAAGCACAAGTCGATGCTGTTCAACGAGTTGGATCAGAATTGGCCATGCATGTAGTCGCAGCGAAACCATTATTCTTAACAAAGGATTTAGTGTCTTCAGATGCATTAGAAAATGAGCGTGAAATTCTTAAATCTCAGGTCAGTATGTAATGATTTTTTTGGAGTTAAGTGCAGGTCTTTGCTCAGTATATGAATCGTTATTGTTATCGACATTTAGGCTTCTAGAGTTTCTAATCTTAAAGTATTATTTGAAAGTTCATAGTTAAATGCGAGTTCAAAAAATAAGATGAATGTGCCATTCTCAATTATAGTGTCAGTTGTTTTGTGCTAATACAAGATTCAAGTTTCTATTGTCTACTTAACTCATATATTTTCCCAGCATGGTTCGGGGGCACGGTGTGAAAGTTACAATGCTTGCATAGATGGAACTGACCTTTTGGCAACTGCCCTATGTTTCCTTCAGAGGATTATTTAAGATTTGGTTGTAGGGTTTTGAGTGGTTTAAGATTGCTCGTAGTTTAGTTTGGTTTTAATTTATACTTCAACTTGCAGAGAATCATTCCGCTGTCAAAACTGTCATTTTGTTTTGAACTCACCTCTATGGCCAGTTACCCACAAAAGTTTTTCCCCCAATAAATGAATAAATAAATAAAGATGGAAAAGGATAGTTACAAAGAGTGTAGATGATAAGAGATTCTCCTTACAAAGAAGGACTAACAAAATTAAAACAAACATCAAGCAAAGCATTACAACCTGTCAACGTAAACCCCTCTAAGAAGCCCATGAGCTTTACACAAGTAGAAGCAAAACACCTAATCTTATCCCAAAGAAGCTGCTCATTCAAAGAATTCTCGTTCAAGATGCGAGAATTGGGCTCCATCCAAATACCATGAAGAATAGAGAAAATAATACCATGATACAAGAGTTTGCCTTCTTTCCTTCTCCTAAAACCAGTAAAGCTTTTCAGCTGAACTGGTCCAAGGACGTTGGGTGAACCCAACACTTCTTGAAAAATACCAAAAAGAGGAATTACATATTGACGGTCCACAAAACAATGTGAGAACAAACGAGGAACAGTTTCTGAACTCGCATCATTCATAACACACATTTAAGGGGAAATAGGCTTATTTGGTTAGCTTACCTGAAACATGTAGTTGATTTTAATTTTATTAAGTACAACTGTCCAAACAAAGGACTTAACCTTGGAGGGAGCTTTGGACTTTCAAATAGGTTTTATCAAGTTAGGACAAAACTCCATTTAAAGAATGAAAATCCCCTTGTACATGCTTATAGTCCTTTTTGATCTGACCTTTTCGCTGCTATATATACGTAACTCTTGATGAATAAGAGCATTTCATTATTTGCCTTACAAATTGTGAGGATTTAGTACCATCCTATTTAGACTAATTCAACTTTTTTGATAAACCACTTTTTTCTAACACTTAAAAAATTCAGAACTTAAGTTTTTTTCCTTCCAACAAATGCAATATACTCATTATTAATATCCGGTGTCTTGATACTTATAGTTCATGAGCCGAAGTGCTACATTCTTCACTAAATTATAGAAAGTGAGTTGTTTTTTTTTATTTCCATTTTAAATAAATTGAGACCATTATGGTTTATATATTTCAGGCAGAATCCTCTGGTAAGTCTCAGATGGCCATAGACAAAATGGTTGAGGGACGCCTACGCAAGTACTTTGAGGAAGTTGTGCTTACGGAGCAAAAGTTTATTATGAACGATACCCTGAATGTTAAGGTATGTGGGGTTTCTCTAAATTGAATTTGATCATTTTCATTGTGAGAAAACTAAATTAAGATAGCTATATTTATTGGTCAATATCATGAATTTGATTTGTAAAAATCGATAAAAAGTATACCAATGCATCTGTTTGGTTATAATCCATCACCCTCTTTATTTATTCGGTTAATTTATTTGAGGCTCTTGTTTTTTTTATTTAATATATTCATCTGGGGTGTTTCATTCCACTCTGCAGGCAGTGTTGGATAATCTATCCAAGGAGGTGGGTTCATCTGTGAGGGTTGTGAACTTTCTCAGAATGGAAGTTGGGGAAGGAATTGCAAGGTGAAACCTCTACCTGATTAGTCATTTTTCTTTTGCCCTTGTTTTAGAGTTTAGTTATTAACTATTAGAAAAACTCATTGCATTGAATATATAAAAAAATAAAAAACAAAGAAAGAGCCCTTGCGATTTGTTTGCAAATTAATTGTTTAAAATTTAGTTTGTACTGTATTACTGTACATTTTTTTTCCTGTAAATCATGCAAAGGGAGGGGAAAGTACAAGGTAGTTAAGAAAAAGACCAAGAAAGCGGTAAGCAAAGCTAACGATAAAGCGAATGAGGGTTCAAATAAATCTCTGGAGGTGAAAGAAGCTTTAAAAAAGATGGAGAATGAGAGTAATTAGAGCGGATAATATACTATCGAGGTTTGGAAGGTTCTAGGAGTGAAGAGCATTAGATGGCTTACAAAGTTCTTTAATATGATCATGAGGTCTAAGAAGATGTTAGACGAATAGAGAAATATTTTAATCCCTATTTATGAGAACAAAAGGCGACATAGGAAATTGTGCAAACTGTAAGAGATTGAAGGAACATAATTTGCGATAGAGCATTATAGCGTCGTTCGATCCATGTAGTTGACCCCACCTAGTGAGATCAAGGTTTGGTTGTTGTTTGTATATAAATCATGCAGCCAAAATCGAGAACAATTTGCAAATTGGCAGTTGATAAAGTTCTCAGTTAAAACTTGAAAGCATTAAATTTCTCCACTTTACATGATAAAAATTAAAAAAGGATGTAATGTGTTCAATCTACCTAAAAGTAAGCTTCCTTTTGCCTTCATAGCATCCTATTCCTTGACTAACCCCTCCTGATGACAAATAAATGTCTAATTTTGTGGATCAAACTTCCATTATGCTTTCAATATTTGAGAAGTTGGCTGATTTTCCGAACCACGATTCACAGCCAAGAAGCAGATGCATCCGAGCCGGTTGCTCAGTCTGCGTAATTTACGTTGATGCTATCCATTCATGGAGGAAACTTTCAATACCTCAGGTTTGTTTTGTAAGCCTTTTTTTTTCTCACCATAGCTGATAATGTTCTGTGTGGGCTCTAATTTAAACACTAATGTTCCATTTATTGATCCAGGAAACTTGTGAGGTACAAGATTCTGTTGAAAATTTTGCTCCATTTGGGTGTTGCTTTCAAATGACATAAAGTTCTGTTTCTGCATCTTTTGTGAGTTCATGGAGTTTTTAAGTTATAATTTTATATAAAATTGATTAGGGTGTGGATCCATACTTTTAACCTACACCAAAACTAATCAATTTATTTTACTTTCATTTTAGGGTTTAGAATAAATGGATAGGATTGAGTGTTAGTAAAAATTTCACACCTAGTTGAAGTTTTGTGGTTTCAAGTTTTAAAAAATTGTTACCAAGAGTATAATTTCTTAGGCACTTGTAATAAGGTTGGATCAAACTAACTTCAACCTAACTTCATATTCGTTTGAAACTTGACTCATTATAAGTTTGATAAACTTGGTCCATAAACTAAATGTGAGCTAAAAGTTGAGTTATAAAATAAAAGAGTCAAACAATTCAATTCGTTAAGTTTATAAGCGTGTTATATATATATATAACAAATATTTTATAATTAATTTATACATGTACTTGTTGAATATTAAAATATTATATATACTCAAATTACTTATTATAAAAACTGATTTTAAAATGAGAATAAAGTATCTCCGATATAAGGAGATAAATTATTTTATCTAGCTACTAAAATCGTAAAATGTGTTCGATTTAGTTATTTTCTATAAAAAATTGTGTAAAACTAAACAAAATAATACACATATTATACTTTTATTGACGAGAGGAGATGAATATATTTTATTCTCTTTTAAAATTAAAATTGTTTTTCTCATATATTAATGAGTATTATGGATTTGAAGGGCTTGATAAATTTGCTCGTTGTCTCATTTTACTTTTAGTCATAACTCATAAGGTTTTGTAACTATTTTCTGTTGAGGTTCAAGCATCAACAATATATATTTGTTCATTTGCTTTCTCAAAGAGAAAAGTTAAGAAGATTCAATTGAGGTTTTCTTTGTAACTTGTTGCTTTTCATTCTCCTTTTCTTATTCTTCCACTCTATTCATACTTAGCATGTCCCTAGTCAATAAGGATTATTGTTCCAAACTTATCCGTACCAATCATAATAAAATAAAGATAAAAATAATGAATATTTAAAATTTTTAATTAATATGATATGTTTTCATTGCTGGCCGACAATATTTATGACATGATTTAGGATAATATATTCTTATTTCCTTCATACCACCACTTCTTATTCCATCCACAAGCACATGCCTAATAAGTATAAAATTTGACTAACTTTTATTTGATCTACTCTTCTTAGTAAGAATTCTTTCAATCTCCTCCACATATGTTTAAAAAGCTACATGAGGCACGATTCTATCATATTTTCTATAATATAAGTTACTCCAACTTTCTCATAAATGCATTCATTTTGAGTCCTATTTTGTCTAGTGTATTAATTTATCTAACACAACATTTTTATCTCTACTACATGTAATATATATTCTTTTCTTGACATTTACCATCCAACATTTAGTTTCATAATATTATGGTTTATGTAGTTGTACGGTAAAACTTCCTCCTTAAGCTTGGGTGTCACTTTTTTATTACATATGATACATAAAATACTCTACAATTTCATCCACCCAACTTCAACCTTATAATTTACAATATTGATTTTCCCGATCATGTTATAAGATTCATCAAAAACACTTAGATATAATCACTATGATTTGATATTGTTAGGTTGCTAAGTGTGAAAGAATAAGTCTTACATCGTGTAGAATTGGATGAATTAAAAAACATATAAGCGGATGGACTCATGGACCATAAAAGAACAATTTAGTCCATGAATGAAGATCTCCCAACAAGTAGTGTCAGAGAGAATGGTTCGATGATTCAACCAAGTATTAAAATGACAAGTGACTGATAGATCCATGTGTGATCATTGCGTTGAAAGTCTTTACGACGAGAAGTAAAGGCGATGTGTTCCATTAATAACAAGACAATGGCAATACAAGTAGATCGATAGTTAAGTTTTAGTGTATTCGATACTCGAATGGGAGGTAACTCAAATTTGAAGAGAAAATGCAGGACATTCCAAGGATAAAAGAAGAAATTGTATAAAAGTAAATGAGTTTAAGAGCATATAACTCGATAAACTCACAAATCTAATGTTTGTATAAGATTTTAAATAAAGATGTGATATCAAACTCACTTATATTTCTTTCACTTAAGAAATGAAAAATAATTTGGCCCATATGATATCTAAATTTTATCTATTTTGAGAGGTTTTTTCATCTCTTTATAACTATTCTTAAAGGATGTTGTCAATATATTAGTATCCAATAATGTGGGAGCAATAAAATTACTCTTTACATTTTAATAAAACATGTGCTCCCTAATCAACTAAACAAACGTAATTTTATCCTATTATTGTCATCGTGTTCATCATATATGCCTTTCATCCTTTACTTCTTGCTTTTATATTAGTGTTATAATGTTTTTTTCTTTATTTAAATTTTGTTTTTCCCAAAAGAAATACTTTTTTATATAACTTCTTGTTTTCAATTTAACTTTAATTTCAAGAATTTCCACATCGAAGGTTGCAATAAAATGTTTCTCAAAGCTTTTATACAATATTTCATTGTTAATCATATTTTCTTTAAAAACATATAATTAGTTACAATATATAGGGATTATTGTTATAAAAGAAGTTTTTGTAGAATTAAAACTACTCATCTCTTATTTGACTTAGAAGATGTATCCATACTTGATTATAAAATGTTCATATATAACTTTGGAGCTCAAAAAATTAAAAGCTAAAATGAAAAATGATTAATTATATTAGACTAAAATATGCCTAAAATTTCTTAAACCACTTTTTTATTTAAATCCTAAATGTTGATATTTCATAATGAATATTAATTTTGGTTTTAAATTTTAAGATGTGCCACGTGGAAGTATGTTTTATTTTATTTTATTTGTAAAAGTGAGGGTTGGAACATTAAGTTCGGGCAAGATTTACTCTCCTTCATAATTCTATATTTAGAACTTGTTAGTACCAAGTTATCAATGTTTTTCTCTTCCTTTAGTCTTTTTTTTCTCTTGTTTGAATCAATATTTTTCTTTTCTTTTCTCTTGTTACCTTTGTCCTATGATGGAATTCATGTTTTGTCCTAGACATATAGAGTAGTAGAAAGAGTTTGCATGTTTTTTTATATTCTAATGTTTATGATCATCAATATATTTATATTTAACAATAAGAGGAATAAAAAGAAGTAACAAACATTATGTTGCAAAGAGCTGCTAGTAATGCATATTCATGGTGGTGGGCTAGCCACATTAGAACAAAGCAATCAAAATGGATGGAACAAAACCTTCAAGGTTAGCTTTTTCTCATTTTATTTCTTCTATTCAAACAAATCATTCTCCAATTTATACTTGTTTTTGTTAAATCATATTATGTATTAGCATCGGCAATTTGGGTCGGTTTGCCGTGTCTGCGTAATACCCACCTAAATTAGGGCTGGCTTGGACATGCCCGTTTGTGAAAAAGGCTTGAAAAATCATGTCATGTTCGCCTTAAATATAGACGAGACGGACTTACGAGCAGTCATTTGTACAATTTAAAAAATATAAAAAAAAACTAATAAAAAGTACATAAACCTAACAAAAATTAAAAAAATAATCTTATATTACTATCACGTTTTTTAAATTACACATAACAATGTACTAGTTCAAACAATTTAACATTATATATCCTAAGTCCAATGAAAAATCAAAACATAATACACTTAATAGTTAAGCTCATAATATCTGCCGGTGGCATGTCCTGCCCATTAGAAATGCTTGTGGACGAAGCCGACATTTTGGGCTAACGAACATATTTTCTATATCCTATCTGCCCAATAAGTGTGGGCGGGACCATGGGTATAGACCAAATTATTACAAGACTTTACTTAAAATGAACTCAATACATGGTATGTTACATCACTTACATGATGAATTCAATGCACACTAATGAGAGAATTCGATATTCGATATCTATGATAATATATAAGCTTTGGATGATCAATTAAAAATTGAACTAATCCTTCATACTAAGTGTAATGATGGATGCTAACTTGTTTATTAGAGAAATAATTTTAAGATTTGATTCAATTCAACAATAGATTCCATGCCAATGTATGATATGATATATTGATTTACCTATGAAACTAAAATGTATAAGAAAAATGCAGATATGGAAGAAAAAGTGCAAAGTGTTTTGAAGCTCCTAGGTGAAGATGGAGATTCCTTTGCAAAGAGAGCAAATATGTATTTCAAAAGTAGACCGGAGTTGATCAACTTTGTAGAAGAATCGTTTCGGGCATATCGATCCTTAGCCGATCGATATGATCACATATCAAAAGAGCTGCAACAAGCCAACAATACCATTGCTTCTGTCTGTCCAGATCAAGTACCTTATTTGGATGATGATGACGACGACGATGTGTCAACAAGGCCTCCTAGAAAAATGCCAGACGGGTTCAAGCCGAATGTTCCTAATGTTCCAAAGCCTCCACTTAAAGATTTAAAAAGCGTCATAACGACAGCCACGAAGAAACTCAATCCTAAGAAGGCAGCTGCCAAAGTTGCAAGTGCAAATGCTAAAGTTCCGAAATCTGGATTAAGCAAAAATGCGGTGCGCGGAGAGATCGACAAGATTCAGAAACAGATTCTAGCGTTACAAACTGTGAAGGAATTTGTGAAGAGCTCATATGATAGTGCTACTGCTAGGTACTGGGAGACTGAGGATCAGATTAAGGAGTTGCAAGAGAAAGTGTCTGGTTTGCAAGATGAAGTCGGTGAAGGTATTGTTATCGATGACGAGGAAGCTCGGCGTTTGATGGCAGAAGCGGCTCTTAAATCATGCCATGAGACATTGTCACAGTTGGAAGAGAAACAGGCTTTATCACTTGATGAAACTAGAATTGAGTCCAAAAGGATAAAGGATGTTAAGGCTAAGTTAAGTTCCCTTATGGATGAGTACGATTACGATCAAACCGATCCGGAGGAACCAAGGGCTAAAAGAGATGTAAAAGAAGTGGCGGAAACAAAGGACTTGGATGAAAATGTCGAAAAGATGACTCAGCAGAGACAGGAGCTGCAGTTATTACAGGATAAAATTAAGGAACACTTTGAGGCCGGCTCGTATTCCGCTCTCACCGTAACAGAAATGGCGGAGAAGATTGATGAGCTTGTGACCAAAGTGATCAACTTAGAAACTGCAGTTTCGTCGCAGACAGCATTGGTAAAGAGACTAAGAATAGAAACTGATGAACTTAATTCCCTAGTCCGAACTCTAGAAGGCGATAAGGAAAGTTTGATCAACGACAAAGCTAAATTGAACAACAATCTGAAAGAAATGGAAGAGAAGTTATACGAGGTACAAGATCTCAATCAAATTGTTGAAGGCCAGAATAGCAACCTCCAAACCCATTTTACTGAAGCACATTGTAATCTCGATCATCTCTCGGAGAAAGTCCAAGATGTGAAGCCAGATGAAGAGGTTGAGGTTAGGGATGTATCACAAACCGAAACAACTTCGTCAAGTGCGAAATTAAAATATGACATTGAAGGACAATCTGCATTGGATAAAGATGATGTCTTATTGAATGATGTAGAATCTAGTGAGGATCAATTGTCATACAACAAGCCTAATCTCACTGGTTCATTGGAACAGGCAACCGAAGTGGAAAACAAGTCTCCGAAAGAGATGAAAGCGCCGGAGAACTCAGACGCACTGAGTAGTACTGCTGGAAATCATGAAGTCAGCCAGCACCAGGAAAGCGAAAAGGTCAGTAGTTCTTCAAAGATAAATGATTCTGAGCGAAATTCATCGGAGGCGGAAACTAGTTTTAAAGGTGATTCCGAGGAGCAAGCAATGAGGCACGAAGATGAACCTGATTGGCGACAATTATTTACGAAAGGGATGCAGGATAGAGAAAAAGCTCTACTGACTGAGTATACGAGTACTCTCCGGAATTACAAAGATATGAAGAGCCAGATGGCTGAATTAGAGAAGCAAAAACAAGACACCTTATTTGATTCATCTTTGCAGCTGAAAGAATTGAAGACTGCGAATGCCTTGAAAGATGAAGAGATCCGACTCCTACGTCAGAAGCTAGATTTCCTGCAGGAAAGCATGGATTTAGGAGAATTAACTTCAGTAAAGCCACCAGAAAATTACGACATCGACGCGAGTTTAAAAATTGAAGATCCTGAAACTACATCAGTGATCGAAGAGAAGTTCCGAACAGATATTGATGAACTTTTGGAGGAAAACTTGGCTTTCTGGTATAAATTCAGTACTTCTTTCACAGGAATACAAAAATTTGAAACCACTATCAAAGACTTGCTGACTGAGGTATCGTCGCTCGACGAAAAATTGAAAAGATCGACAGAAGGCAGCAGTAGCACAAAATATTCATTGAAATCAGATGCACGGCCGCTTTACAAACACCTTGCAGAGATCCAAAGTGAACTAACACTCTGGCTGGAAAGCACTGTGCTCCTGAAAGAAGAACTACAACACCGATTTTCATCGTTGTGCGAGATCCAAGAAGAGATAACAACAGCATTGAAAGCCAGTGCTGGAGATGATGATTTCAAGTTCACAAGCTATCAAGCAGCCAAGTTCCAAGGTGAGGTTTTGAACATGAAACAAGAGAACAACAGAGTTGCTGATGAACTTCAAGCAGGCCTAGACCTTGTAACAACTCTCCAGCTCGATGTTGAGAAGGCTCTTGCGAAATTGAATGAGCAATTCGGGCTATCGAATTCTAAGAGAAGTCAGACAACACATTCCGATTCTCGCAACCAGGTTCCTCTGAGGTCATTTATATTTGGTGTCAAACCAAAGAAACAAAAACAATCAATATTCTCATGCATGACCCCTGCAATGCATAGGAAATACCGCGCTTCGAGAGGATAAAACCATATGTAACATATTCTTACTGCATTTCTTAGTACTAGTACATATGTTGTTACCTTAAGGATCCTTGTTTGGTCTATGCTTTATCATGATAACAAATATATGACTTTCAATGATGACCATAACTATGCTTGATTTGGTTATAGGAAAAATGTTTGATGTTTCTATAACAATAATAACAATGTTCATATGCTAATATTCATTGCTCTCAGTTAAGCAAATAACACCTCTGATTCTATCTTAGAAAAACAAAAGAAATATTAACAGAAATACTTTAAAAATCATCTATTTGATCACAAACTTTTAATTAATTGAATTATTACAAATTTTCATGCAAGAATAGCATTATAATCACTTGCAGTCAAAAACCATGTTTGTGCTGCCAAATGTTATTTACTAGCATTATAGATTTTATCTGTTTACAAATTTGAATACAATAGATAGATCATAAGGCTAAAAAATAAACAACAACAACCAAACTAAAAACTTAATGAAGATGGGTATCTTGTTTTAGCTCGAGTGTCTAGAGGATAGTGAAGATGGGCGGCAAATTTACTTAGATGATGCACTTTGACTGTAAAATTATAGTCCTAGTGTATTGTTTGTATTATCTATAAAACTAGTGTAACTTTTTAAAAATTGGCTACATAATGGCCAATTCCTTTTTTTCCTTTTGGACTCACCTAAATCGGCAGCTTTTTCATACTCTCTCTTAAATTGGTTGTGTAGTTAGAGTTTTAATTTTTATTTTTTATTTTTTCTCTCATCACTCCAAAATTGTCTACAAAGGAGGAGTTTTACACTTTTTTGCCCTACCTAAATCCTCCACTTTCGTGGAGTTTTTTTTATATTTTCTCTCTCCCCCTAAATCGGCAATTGGGATGAGTTTTTTGTGTAATTTTTTTGCCCTAGATCTAAATCATCCACATGATAGGAGTTTTTCATTGTTTCTATTTTTTAATTCAAATCGACAATCTAGTTGTCAATTATTCTTTTTCACTTATATATACATGCCACACCCGGATCTTCTTCACCTAAAATCATTAAATCTATCATCTATTCTTCTGAAACTACTACCTCAAGTGCATTGCAGCACTTTCTTTTTGTGTTGTTGAACATTATAATTCAAACACATTGTTACTCTTTCTCATTTGGAGATATTTACCTCATACACATTGTTACTTGATTATAAGTTACTATTCTCACTTGGAGCTATTATATATATTTTATCTCATTCTTTAATTGCAGTATATTTAGTTGTTATTTTTTTTTAATATTCTTATTTTGTTAAATGTATATGGCTATCCTGAGGGATATTGTTAGCGATTTTAGTAGTGAAAAAAACATTGAAATATATAGTGATAAGGATGTGGCCAACTTCGATGTTGGTTTATCTCATAGGATAACATATAGTACTCCATCATCATTTTTTCGTAACACAATTTTTAAAGTTGGTTGTGATTTTGGTCATACAACTGGTTTAATGAATAATAATAACAATGATTTATTTGTTGGGATACAATATGAATATAAAGAAGCCACAATAAATGCTATTAGAGAATTTCATATTAAAAATTTATTTGATTATTTTGTTGATGAGTCTAGACCAGATAGATATGTTGGCAAATGTACAGATTTTGGTGTTGGATATGAATGGTGAATTCGCGTTTCTTTTAACGTTAAGCGTGACATTTGGAAGATTAAGAAAATTAATGGAACACATAGTTGTATATCTATGTTGGTTTCCCAAGATTATAGCAAATTAAATTAATCATTCATTTCAGACCTTGTTATCTGCACCCGAGTATATCAGTTAAGACATTGGAGAAGGAAGTTGTTATTCGGTTTGGTTATAAAATGACATATACAAAAGTGTGGACTACAAAACAAAGACATTGGTCAAAATTTATGGTGACCGAGAAGGATCATACAATGAGTTATCATGTTGGATGAATGTTGTACAATATTTCTCTCCCGGTATAATTGTGAAATATCAAGCAAGTCACCATATTTTAGATGGCATGGAAGACTCTAGTCAATTCATTATGAAAGAGTACTTTCGACTTTCAAACCATACATTGATGGATTTACATATTGCAAACCAATTATACAAGTGGATGGAACATTTTTACCTAGGAAATATGTTGGAACGTTGCTTATAACGGGTTCACAAGATGGGAAACAGACGTGTATTTCCAGTTGTTTTTGTCATTATTGAAGGAGAGATGAAAGAAGCTTGAGAATGGTTTTTTTACAATCTTCAGACTTATGTTACCCATCAACCAAACCTATGTATCACATCAGATATGGAGACAGATTTATTAGCTGCACTCTGAAGCGAGCTGATAGGATGGTCTAGTGAATAGTCAGTTTATTGTATTCATCATCTTACTAGTAACTTCAATAAAGAATTTCAAGATTCTGATCTCAAAGACAAAGTCGTACAAATGAGTATTTTTATTTATATTTCAAATTTATAAATATTTTTTATGTTCTAATTTATATAGTTTTATATTTAATTTTTAGGTTATGAGTTGATGCGACCACGGTTCGAGGGGATGTTGAATTTATTCTGACAAAAACATATGAGGGATGGTACATGGTTGGACCAGATTCCCAAAGAAAAGTGAAGTCAAACATATGACAAAGGTAGACTGTTTGGCCATATAACCACGAATTTTGCAGAATACATTAATGATGTTCTGAAAGGATCCAAAGATTTTCCTATCACAGCCCTTGTGAGAGCAACATACTATAGGTTAAATGAATTCATTCAACATTGAAGTTGTAACTAGATTTGGTGGACGCCAAGTGAGGGTTTACACTATTAAACTAGCTGATAGTTGGTGTGATTATAGAGAATTTCAATCATTAAGATTGTCATGCTCTCACAAATTTATTTCACCAATTTACCGGCTGGATAATCTTCTTAAAGCATATGGGTGTGAGTTTCAACTGATTGGTAATGAAAAATATTGACTCCTTTATTCATGTCCAACATTCATTCTCAATCTTGTTATGCGTAGAAAAAGAAGTGGAAGCCCGAAGACTACACACATTCATAATCTTTCGATACTCAGTAGTTTATGTTTTAATCTTTATTTTTATTATGTGATTCTATTGATATGTCAATTACTTAAATGAAATGAAGACTTATGAGATGAAGGCTTATTACACATTATAGACTTATGTAAATTAATAAATACATAATACACTTAAGGTACTTTTGCATATTGCTTCATCTGAAGAAGAAGATGTGTGTGAATTAGACAAAGTACTTTTCCATATTCCAAGCCTTGCAATGCATGTGATTAGTCTTACACAAAATACTTTTGCACATTGTTTCACTCAAGCCTTAGAAGTTGTAGAAATCAGCAATCAATTTATGCATTGTTGTTGAACTATATTCCAAGCCTCACAAGTTATACTATAACTATATATACTATAAAATATAGAGAAAATGATGTATGTACCGACAGTGTACAAGATTTACACATTGTCATTGTATCATCCACCATTGATGTTTAATTATTGTTGACTTTTCAAAAAAAGTAATCCAAATAAATGGTAGATGATAGTGTGCATGTGTATAAATCTTTACACTGTCAGTATACATATTTTACACTCTAAAATATATCTATATCTATACTTCTATACTATATATAAACTCAAACATCTTATAACTACATAATATGGTGTATTTTCTTATTGCCTATTTTACCATTCTAATTAACTATTATTACAATATTTTTATATATAATAAAAAATATTAATAAGAGTTAGAGAAAGTTACATACCTAAAAATATCATATTATCAATATAATTTTTTAAATAATTATAATTTATTTTCATATTTCTTTTATCACAAAAAATATAACACGATTCTCTTAAATATTTAATATTAGGAAATAAGAATGCGTTCGTGCCTGTCAACATGCTAGTATAATATAAAGTATATATACTATAACTATATATAATATAACTTAAAATATTAATAACAAAATATCCTACAACTATATATACTATAAAAATATATATACTCCAAAGTATATATACTATAACCATATATAATATAACTTAAAATATTAATAACTATAGATGTAAAGATATAGTCATGTGAATGGAGAGTGGGGAGAAATGCTGAGCCAGAAATTCCTGGTAAATTGAATGACCAATGCGTACGTGAGTGAATGATCAATGCATTCAAAGTGATTCAAAGCCATTGAAAGTCAATGCAGAGAAATAGTGACTCAAATATTCTTGATAAAATGAATGACCAATACATAAGTGAGTGAATGCATTCAATTAATGGGTAATGCATTCAAAGTGATTCAAAGCCATGTGAAATGCAATAGAAACATGTAAAATGTAGAGATTCTTTATAACAATTATAAATCATTGACCAAGGGGAAATTAATGTGTATGAATTAATAAAAATAATGAATGAATGAAATTAACGTGTAATAAACGAATGAAATTAATGATTTTAGTCAATGAAAATCGGCCATATGGGGCTGTTTATTTTGTTAAAATTTGTTGAAAGAAAATCGACTACTTTATAGCCGATTGTTGTGTTAATTTCGTAAAAGAAAATCGATTACATAAGCATCGCCGCTGAATTCAAATATGGAATAATAGGAAAAACTACGTGGTTGATGATTTACTTGTTAATATTGGAGATCAAAGCTACCATGACACATTTTGCACATGTGATTAATATCTTAGTTAGTTTGTTAAGAGTTTGTTTAGTTGTTACTTGTATCACAAGTTATCTTTGTATTGTGTATATAAGCACATGACTTGTAATCCTTTAAGCAATAAATGAAGATTCACAATATTCATTTTATGCTTCCGCGTTATTTTCGCAATATGGTATCAGAGCCTTCATCCTGAAGGTTTTGGTTACCGCTGCGCATTCTCTAAAATTATTATCTTCCTCTTCCAAGATTCAACAAAGAATCATCACCAACAACTCAACATGAAGCGGAGAAGTTTGCGAAGAGAGAAGACATTACTGTGAAGAAAGCTATGGAAGCTGGAAAGGACTGAAACACAGTAAACCTCCATCATCCTCTCCAAATGTGCCACCAACAACTCCTCCTTTATATTCCATGCCTCCTCCACCATCCGCTTCACATTCACATCCATCTCCATATTCCACAACCTCAATGGTAAGATATACCAACAAAGAAGAAGGGGAAGAAAACAATGCAAGTCGCCATGCATGTGCTGCTTGTAGGCATCTAAAGAAAAAGTGCAAGAAAGATTGTGTTCTTGCTCCTTATTTTCCTACGGAAAAGACCAAACAGTACTTTATAGTGCACAAGGTTCTTGGGTACAACATCATGACCAAGATGCTTAGCAATCTTGTTGAGCAAGAAAGAAATGAAGCAGTTGAATCTTTCCAATGGGAAGCTATGATGTGGTAGCAAGATCCAGTGCATGGACCCCTTGGTGCATACAAGAAAGTGTGTGACATGAATAGAGTCTTAATGACCCAAGAAGCAATTCAAAGTTTTGAAGCAATTGATATGATAACACTGCACTAAATCAAGAAGAGAAGATTCAACAAGATTGCACCAAAGATCAACAAAATCAACAACAACAAGATTAACATCAAGATCAACAACAACAACAAAATCAACATCAAGATCAACAAATCAAACAACAACAACAACAAGATCAACAACTATACACACTCTAATCATCTCAATATCAATCTTGTCCAAAGAACAAGAAGAGATGCATTTTCTTGGGTTCTTTTGCATACTCAAAGAATCCTCCAACATTGTAAAACCATGGAAAAATCATGGGAATATGGTCAAGATTTTTGACCAGGAAAATAATCAAGTTGTTGAGAAAATCCAATCACATGAGGATCGAGATTCCGATCCATCACACTGTTATCAAATCAAATTATCAAGCTGGAGTCGTTAACATTTACCCTCCAGCTTGAGGGGGGTTATTGGAGATCAAAGCTACCATGACACATTTTGCACATTTTACACATGTGATTAATATCTTAGTTAGTTTGTTAAGAGTTTGTTTAGTTGTTACTTGTATCACAAGTTATCTTTGTATTGTGTATATAAGCACATGACTTGTAAACCTTTAAGCAATAAATGAAGATTCACAATATTCATTTTATGCTTCCGCGTTATTTTCGCAATAGTTAATATTCTCCATTTGAACCACTACTCAATGTATATGTAGATGTGCTTAAAAAACTAGAGGATACATATCTCGAGATGAAGGACACTTTAATAGAATAGTAACATTTTTTTAGAAATTAAACTTTGTATTTAATTATATTATTTATTCTTAATTTTCTCTAATTCTTTTCGGTACACATTTGAAAAAATAATTTGTGATCAGAGTTGTCTTCCAGCTTCTTTAATAAATCCCACACAATCTTTAATTGAAGTCTTCTCATATGTCCGTGAAATGATGGAAGCAGTGACTGAGCTATACTCCGCATCATACTCTGCCCATGTTGATGAAGCTCCTACCGTATGCTGGAAATTGAGTCTCCGCAATGAACTGAAGCGAATACTCATTCTCAAGTACATACTTCATCGGTTACTCCACAATAATAACAATTGTATGAGTTTAGAAGTTTTAATTATTTTTCCACATATTTGTCATCAAGTTCTCAAATCTCACTACCATCAATGTTTGCTATTACTTCAAGTACATCATTGTCAACAGTATTATCATCCTATTATGCCGTCTGCAAACATTTTTGGTATGCAACATGATGATGACGAAGTCGTGGTTGATGATGTTGATGAAGATGATAAGAATGAGCAGGAGCCACAATTGGCGACACTTTGTAGAAGAAGAATCTCGCAGCGGAATGAACAATAATTAAGATTCAACCGGCACCTCATATACGTCATTAAATTTTTTGGAATTTAATAAATTAGAAATTTCAATATTTTAATATTTTTATTTTTAATAATATCAATGTTGCAAAAAAATATTGATGAAGGTGTGGGGTTTGAGTTTAGTAAAAACTAAAAAGTGATACATAAATAAAAAAAGTTACACAAAAAACTCCCCCCAATTACCGATTTAGGAGGTGAGAGAAAATATAAAAAAGATTCAGGTAGGGAAAAAAAAAAGTAAAACTCATTCTTTGGGATTAAAGTGAAAATGACATATATTGATATAGGAAACAAATATATCTAATATATATTTTTGGGTTATCATATATTAATAGAGAGAAATGAAATTTGGTGTTTAGTTTGTGATTTTTAAAGGAAGAAGAGGGAAAACCCCAAAAGTCATTTCCCGCCATATAAACATTTCATTGTTTCTCTGTTTCTTCTGTTGAATTTGGAATGGGGAAGAAGATGAAGAAGATAATCGTCGAGAATGAGAAATCAGACGAAGATGATGATGGCATTGAAATCGTTTCCATTGGTTCTCTCTACAAAGGTCCCTGGGACAAGAAGTTTTGGACCACTTCTAGGGTTTCATCTCTTTTCCATTCATTCTATTCTATTCTATTCTATTATTCGTATCGCATTATCGTAGAATCTCGTCTTAGGTGGTTTATTATTACTATTGCTTATGTCGCACATGTATTCACTGTTCTGTTATTTGTAGGGAAAAGATCGATATCCGTATCCGATTGGTTATAGAGTTATTAGAGCTCATAATGGAAACACTTATAAGTTGGAAATTCATCAAGGTCTTAATGGACCTACGTTTTCGGTTTGTACTCTCTATATGTTTTTTTATTCAATTTTGTTCGTGTTTTAAATTGCATTCTGCAACCGTAATTGCACCAATAATATTGTAGTTTTGGTAGTCTCCTGCATTGGCATCATGTATCAGCCACATTTTCCTGCAATTGCGGTAAACGCAACATAACTGCAATTGTGACAAAACCTTAATGTTTTAAATTGCACATGCAACATTGTGGTTTTGGAGTCCCCTGCAACCGCAATGGTATCATGTATCGGCCGCATTTTCATGCAATTGCAGTAAACGTAATGTAACCACAATCGTGATACAACTACAATTTAAAACACTGACTATGATAAAAAACTAGAACTTGCTTCGAGTTTATTAAACAATTTCAGTTACTCCTTTTTTATGCAGATTTCTTCTGATGATGGGATTTCAATTTCTGGGAAAACTCCAGACTTTGCATGGGGGGAATTTCAGAAGAAAGGTTGCCCTCGTACAAAGATTTGGCATGGGAAGAGACTTTCATCAAAGATGGATGGCTTGGAGGTATTAATCAGTGACACTGATATTTCTGTTTGACAAAAATACCAGATTTGTTGTTTATAGTATCAGAACAAAATGCTTTGTAATAAGCTCAAAGTAACTGTTAGACATCCAAGAAATCATTTCCCATTTTTTATTACGACTTTTCAGTTATATGTATAGAGTTTGTTAATTTAGTTGCTAGTTTTAGATTGTCTATCTATATCGTATACTCGGAAATAGCGAGATAGTAAGGTTTTAAGTACAAAAAGAAGGAAATAGGACCATTGCCTTGTTTGATTTATTATTCTTGTAGCTTCTAGTCATAAGTTTTTAAATTGTCCCAACATATACACATAATTCATAATAGGCACACCTTTAGTAGTATATGCCTCAAACATATCATATTTCAGAAATGCAGCCATTGTTGACAACTAAGAGCCTGCCAATTCATATATGTGAGACAGATGACTTGTGTCATGTTGTAAGTGTGTCTTTGGATTGATAAATTCTTCAATGCTTCAAGATTTGCACCTCAAAACTTTTCTGTTGTTTCACGACTTCTCTTTTGTTATTTGTTCATGATTTCTGTAATGAGTATGCAGTGGGATTGGAGAGCTTTGTAGGCTTGTAGCACTCTGACCTTGTTTATGTTTTTGTTCATAAGGATATCTCATCCTTCTCTCTACTTGTATCCCTTCTTTTCCCTTTTCAGTAATTTATCTTTATTTATCCCAAGATGATAAAAGAGTTCTGAACATATGAGATTTGTATCTAGGTTCATGCATTTTGCAACTGTTGCAGCCTGTTATGATCACCTTCATAGTTCTCCTTCTTTTCCTGTTATATTATTATTCATTCCTAATATTATGTTCTTCATCCCTTATGTCAATGTGCTTATTCCAGTTCTTTCTGTTTTCATCACATGCAGTTTTTTGGGTTCAAAAATCCATTTATCCAGAGGTTGCTTCGGGAACTGGTGGCCGATATAAATGGAATAGCCGAGCGGAGCTTGGTATCCTCAAACTTTGGTGATGGGATGTCTAGAGCAGAGCATGACAATTGCGCTATAGACTTAGGCACACATCCTGATTTACTACTTTGCCTGGAAAGACCGCATATTACAGGGAAGAGAAGCAGACATGAAATTAAAAGTAAAAGTTCATATCGGGAAGTTAGACCCCATTCTCAAGAACTCACGTGTAGGAGAGCTTCAAATGTAAAGAATGATAAGAATCTTGGCCAGGGGAGTTCTACAACCCACAGTGGTTCAGACGAAGAGATTGGGCTCCGCAATCACATTGGTGTATCATCCTCATTGCAAGTAATTTCCCCTGCCAGTGAAAGCAATACTGGCATCTCATCCAAAAATGGGTTACTATTGAATCCTATGCCCTTGTCTGATGATAAGAAAGTGGGATCCATTCCTTCAAAGTTACCATCTGGGTTTATCAATTCTAAAAATTGCAAAACTACAGAAATAAATGCAAAGTTGTCCACTGAAGAAGAACCTGTAAGCATAATGTTGAATTTTTAATATTATATTGAACATTATTCATTCTGAGATATGTTGCTTCATAAAACCTGGTGAATGTTATTCAGTGGAAATATGTTTCCTAATTGTGATGGTCTTGATAAAACTGACTGGAAAAGGATGAAAATCTTAGAAGTGATATATTTTATCTCATGCTTCTCGAGATACTTTTTTGCATAAATTCGTGTTAAAATAATAATTTTTTGGTATACCCTGTTATAGAAGAAGAGGTCTTAACTTCTTGCAGATTCATGGGTCACATGATGCAGAGTTGAAAATGTCCAGCTCCTTGAAAACATCAGATGACAAGATACTGATACAGTCATGTTTTGAAGAGTCAAAAGGTCGTATTGGCATTGATCTTTGTGCTCCAGATACCCTAGATTTTGAGCAAGGTACTTATATTTTTATGTTTGAACTGTTAAACCTTCGTTTTTTACTTTTAGTAATTTCCAACATCTGCATCCACTTTTTGTTGATGGGATAAATAATTATTTTTGGTCTAGATGTTGGGGTACTCATATTTATTCAGTTCTGTTATAATTTTGGGATCTATATTTGCTTTTGAACCTTTCAAATTTGAGGTATTAAAGGCTTGCTGGGGGTCCTGCTTAATAGCTTTGGCGACATTGAATAGAGTAGGGTTCTTTATAGATTGAAGACACGGAGTTTCATTTATTTAGTGATAATGTCAAATATAGAACCTTAAATGTATGGGTTCCACTAAGGTTGGGTTCCATTTCTATATACAGCATCATGGAATCATGGGTGTTTTGTTTTTCAAATGTAGTTCCTCATAACCCTTCCTCTGAAAAATCTGCATAACTTTCAGTATGTTTAGGATTATTCGAAAACATCCTCTCCTCCAATCTCCGATTTCTTTCTTGTTTATCTCTGTTCTCTTCTCCATTTTAGTGTACGTTCTAGATCACTTACTCTAGTAAATTACAGAAAATACTGATGAAGTGGCACCAAGTAACCTGGATGAGAATGCTTACAGTGGGACAGCTTGTGGGATCACCTCTGGAGATTTTTTAAACCCAGAACATGAAGTGTTCAATTCTAATTCAAATCCAAGCTCTGACAAAGGGGATTTTGATTCATCTGGGCAAGATGTGGCAAAGTCAATGATTTCACTTCTACTTCCTCAAGCAGTTCCTCTTCTGAGAAATGTTTCAATGAATAAGAAGTCTATCATTAGCCCTGCAGATATGTCGCCTTCAAGGGTGAACTCTAAGAAGGTGCAAAATGAAGTTGGATATAAGTTGGATGTACCATTATTTGGTAAATATACCCATCTGTTGCACCAGGGTTTTTGATATAGTATGTAGTCCTCTTATTCTTCCCTTTTTTCACGTGTTAATGATTTATGTGCTTTATTGGAACATATGTTTATACTGCAGATGTAGTAGTGGTGGCTAAGGATGAATATGAGGAACAAGGGGAAAAGATACATGGGCCAAATACAGAACTGTCTTCAGATACTCATAATTCTGAACTTATGAAGTCTATTGTTTTTGACAGTTTTGAGTATAGTCCATGTGAGGAGGATTTTAAAACCGAACAGGCAATCTTATCTTCTGATATTTCTGAAGCTGGTAGAACTAGTTTCAATAAAGGGCAGGTTCCTATTTGTGATTTGCCAAAAGGATCATCAATGTGTGCTTCAGGGTTGGAATTTAAAGACAGCCCTCAGGATGGTGATGCAAGCATTCCGGATTCTATTCTTCCTGACATGTCTCCTGTGGACAAAATTATTTCTGAAAGAAGCAATGATGCTTGCTCAGATCTGAAAGAAAATCCTGTGCATGCTTCTTTCAATTTGATGCAAAAGGAACTTTTGACTGCTCATGATTTTACTGAAGGTAATGCGTTTATGATATCTGGCATGGTTAATTTTTCCAATGCAGATAAGCATGGCCAGAAAGGATTAAATGTAGATTTTAATATAATTTTATGTTTTAAAGTGAGAGACATGTATTTGTCACTATCAATCTAATGACATGCCAATCCAACAACACTGTTGTAGTAATTCATTAGCATATTTTGGTATCAGATAAAAAATAGAGTTTAACGATCTTTGCCTAGGGTTAATTGTATTCTTCTCTGATCCAATTATAATCATTCCTTGCAATTTTTCAAAAAAATATGTAGGTATCAGTAATGCAGTCTCAGATGTAACACCACATAGGATGGAAACACTTGCAGAGGCACAAGATGAAGGTGTAATTAAAACAAGCAAAGTGGAAAGAAAAATTATGTCCTCTTCTAAATTACCAAAATATGTATACACCAGAAGAAAGTTTCGGAAAGCTGCTCCCCTCCAAGGAAATTGTTCATTGGAGGAGAGTACTAAGCATGGCAAGTTTGAACTTGGTACTCCTCCTGTAATGCATACTGCTGAAGCCACCTTGCATCCCACAGAAACAATTCAAATGGACACTTCTAATGGTAAACCATGTGAACCATATGATTCTGCTCATTTACATGTAGAAACACCTCAAACTCATAGTGTGTTTCTGGGTGGACAAAACAACCTTGTCGAACTAAACCCAACATCATCTCAGAATCCAAACCCAATGGCCTGTGAAAATAAGTGCTCTGGTTCCAAGGAGGCTAACTATATTTCAGAACCGACGCCCGACAGGAAACAGGAGCTCAAGAATGATCTGGGCAGCAATGTCAAGTTTGTTGGAAGCTACTTACACCCAAAGCCTGTATCATCATTACTTCTAAACATGAGAGAGGGTGAAATCCACATTTGTGTTTTATGTGGCCTTCCGATGGATCAGTACAGGACCCTGTTCACTTACAAGGTAGCAGTAAAAGAACCGGGTTTAGGGTGCCCTTCTGTCATGGCTCACACCTCAATACTGCTGCCAGATCCCAAATATAACTTCATGCGAGATGTAAGTTGTTTTCTTTGTTCACTTTCAAGACCGTTTTCCTTATTTGCGCTGAACTATGGGTTACATAAATGCTCACTGTCAAAATTTATGGCGTCATGTACTAGATTATGATGGAAAGATCTGGGGTGCAGTTGACTCCTGATGGACAGTGTATTGTCTTGCTAGGCAGCATAAAAACCCCCAGCTGCAGGTTAAATATTTCAACAGGTTTGAGTTGATATTTAATAAATTGAAACCATGTTAAATAGAATAATTAAATATCTTATCTTCGTAGGGAAGGAAAAATTTCTTGTTGTTGCTCAGCATGTACATCTGCCTGCTGCTCCGAGAAGAATGCTTTGAAAATTGTCCGAGTAGAACATGGTTATGTTTCAGTTGTAGCGACACTGACAACTGTTGACGTTGTGCATTGTATATTGGTTTGTGAACCTAACCGTCTTGTTTCTGTTGGAGAGAGTGGGAGACTGCAAGTGTGGGTCATGAATTCAACATGGAGGTAAATGGTTTCTTTATTTTGTTGTCCTGACATTTAAGTGAATCTAATGCCACCATATCTGCTATTATTGTCCTCTCTGAGCCATTCATGTCCTTTTCAGATTACTTAAACTTTTTGCTTTTAAATTTTTTAGTGATCAACTTATCTGTTGATTTCATCTAGTTATATTTATAGTGGAGAGCGTGGATATGACCAAGGTTGTGGTCTTTTTCATGACAAATATCATTAGAATATTAGGAAAACTGTTACTAAAATATGGAATATTTTTTCTCATGATGAGTTATTGTAATATTTATTCTGGTTGTGGTCTATAATGTATTAAGTTATCCACTTTTGTTGCAAAAAAGTATTTATGATTTGGTTACCATTTTTATTAGTATATCTGTATATGTACATATATTTTATGGTACACAGAACTTAGCTTCGTTTTTGCTATATTTACCTTTTTTGGCAGTGAAAAAGTAGAGAACTCCATTATTCCAGCTGATGACTCCATATTCCCAGGCATCGTGGAGTTGAAGAGGGTTCCAAAATGTGCTCATTTGGTTGTTGGTCGTAATAGTTTTGGGGAATTTAGTTTATGGTATGTTGGCTTCAATTACCTTGAAGCTGTTGTCCATTATAGTAGCATCATTGAGCTTGTTTAGTTTGATAATGTGGAGCATGTTGTCCATTATAGTACCAGGCCGAGCTTGCAGTTATTTTGTCACATCACATTTCTGAGATGAATGATCAATCTATTATTTTGTTACATCAAATCTCGTGCTTTTACTTTTCGTGCACTATAGTACATTTTTTAAGTTGTTATTAACATGTTGGTCATCAATGAATACTTTTGTTGGGTTTTATTATCTAATTCTATACTAGTCACAGGTTGTTTGGAAGATGAAGAACTGGAGTCTGTTTACTTATACCATCCATCCTTTCCTTTTCTAAAATATTGAACAGACTGATATTTCCTACTTTAGCTTCCTCGTTTGCGTATTGAGGAAATATGTCATAGCTGGTTTTTTTTCCAAATTTTCATGCCTTTATTTCAACTTTCACTCTTATTTACAAAGGCATCCAACCTAACCTAAGAGTTGTAAGAAATTAGAAGGGGAAGGCAGAAGTAATCACTTCTAAAAAATAACTAATTTTTATTCTGGATATTCCGTTATGTTAATATCTAATTTTCATTATTTTTAACTATTTCTTCAGGGATATTGCAAAGCTCAATTGTGTCTCAAACTTCTCTGCTTCAAAAAATCCAATTATTGAGTTCTATCCAATAAGTTTGTTTCATTGGCAAACAAAAGGCCCAGATTTCTGCTATTTGAGCATAGAAGACCAGGCTAATAAGCTTTTAGAAGCAACCAATTTGTGGCACTCACAGCAAAGAGAGACTTGTTCGTTTTCCCCACCAGACAAAGATGTTGCTATGTGGCTTCTTGCTTCAACTGCCTCTGAATTTGATTCTTCCCATAGTCATGTTTCAACTTCAAGTCATTGCAATACCCATAGGGCTAGAAGCTGGAGGCTTGCACTTTTGGTGAATAATAGCATTTCTTTTGGAAGCCCCTTGGATCCAAGGTGCTAGGAAGTTATATTTTTCGAATTTGAAATTAGTCTGTCGTGTTGCATAGTTTTGTTAACATCTTTCTTTACTATTCTTCACTGCCAATAAAGTAGTGTTATCTTTCCTATCTATTTGTCTAGTCCATTTTGTTGTCCAATGTTTATGACATAACTGGATGTGAGATCATGATTAAATTCTCATGCCTTCCTGTCCTCAATCAATAGTTTATCGCAATTTTTAGGGCAGTAGCTGGCATACAGATCTTGGGTTAAATAATTTTACAGGGCACTAGTCATATTTCATATCATTTGGGTGATACAAATATAAAATATTGCGTTTGAAGAATTTCCCATGACACATCATTTTCATAACATTTAAGAGCTGCTATTTTATTGCTTATTCTACATCGAAGATTTATCAATTAATTGACATTTTTCTATTGTATAAATCTATGCAGGGCTACTGGTATTGGTGTTTCTGGTGGTCATGGAATCATGAGTACAAGTGATGGACTGGTGCATATGTGGGAATTGTCTAGAGGATCCAAAATTGGTACTCTGCATCGTTTCCGAGGTAAGTTGCTATTTACACTCTCACTTATCCTCTGCTTTCTTTTCAGCTTTCACTAACTAACTAATGCTGAAGTAGTTGTATAGTGTTAACTACTTTGTTTACCTAGTTCCATGGTAATTTATTAGGTGCAAATGCACCTTCATATTCAATTAACTTGTGGAGTCTCTGTTTTTGTATCTTGTTTCTGGTCTGCTTTCCTTGGAATCAGCCACACTTTTGGTGTAATGATTTCATTTCTGTGTTGATATAAGTCATGCCAATATAACATATCCTTATATCAACCTTTTACAATTTCATTTAACATATTTAGTAGGTGGAATGGTAATACAGTTCCTGCTTTCCTTGAAAATATTTTCTACTCTCCTTATCCTTGGTAATCTGAATGATTATTTTGTTTTATATGAGCCTAATATCTATGCATCGTCAGTGTAAAGATATTTAATGGAGACAGTAATCATCCACCATTCATTTGTATTACTTTTTTGAAGAGTCAATGATGATTTGAAATGAATAATGAATGATGCGGTGACAGTGTATAAAACTCATACATTGTCAGTATATACATTTTTTTCTCTCTTTATATATATGTTTTGTGTGAATGATGTCTAAACTTATTTGTTTTTTCAAATCTTTGGTATTAGATGGCAGTGTTACATGTGTTGCTACTGATGATTGGAGAGGAGGTGCATTGGGAGTGGCTGGTGATGGAGGTGAAGTGTTTCTTTATCTGCACTATGATGAACTAAATTCAAATTAACATTGGCACAGTGAGTGTTAGTTCCTATTCAATCACCTTTGTATGGTTCTCTAAACCAAAATTATAGTGAGTTCTTTGGTCTTTTACTGGGTATTCTAAAATCCTCCCAAAGTGATGACTTTAGAATTCTAATAAAAGCATCATGACTGGTAAAGTTCTTTTTGGGTTGCAATCTATATTTACTTAAAATGACAATTGTACTCGGTTAACTATATTTTCAATAGTAATGTTTTCTGTCTTGTAGTTAGTGTTATTAAATTTGGACCGGTCAATGACTCGGTCAGGACATTGAGTTAATAAGTCGCTAGTTGGACTAGTGGGTCAATACTTGGACTGGTAGACTCGATCTATATTAAAATTTTTAAAATATTAGTTAACCTTATTTAATAACTATATTTCAAAATTAAAAATATTACCATACATAGTTAAATAATCAATAAAGAATATTTTACGACTATAAAATGACATAAACAAGTTGAAAACACTATCAAACAACATATGTATTATGCTTTAATTATAAGAAAAGTCTATATAAGTTTAAATTTTAATTAAACAATGAAAATTTTGTTATAATATAAGTTGATAGATGTCAAATGTAATTATAAATAAATTAAAAGTTTTTTTTATCTTAAAACAACGTACATGATTTTAATGTAGAATTAACCAGAGAAAGTGAGAAGAAGAAAGTGGTTTAGAAAATGAGAGATGTTCTTTATTATTCCCTATCAAGTAGTGTACTTTCTAAATTTCACGCAAATTAAACATTGTTGCTTATGAATCAAGTACATATTAGTCAATTGATTACATGTATTGGTTAAGAGGAATTTGATTTTTTTATACTGCTAATGATATTCCTCACCTTTTTAATAAGAAACTAATTTTTTTGGAATTCGTGACTTTCCCTCCTAATAATTATCACTCTGAGAAATAACATTGAGGATCGACGGAAACTTACTGGGCTAAACAACGCCTTGTTGGTCTATTAAAACATCATAAGCTAGAAAACAAATGACAAGTTGTTCTTTGATGAACAAAAACTGACAAAAAAGCGAATAATATATAGAAGTGGAAAAATGTATGTACTATACACGTTTAATTATTATTTATTTTTAAACATAAGTACTATAAAAACTAATACAAATGAAAAATAGTGTATTAACAATGTATAGATTTTTACAGTAATAAACATAGACTCTAGTTCATAATTCAAAATATTCTCAGTGCAATTTGAAATATTTTTAATATTAATAAAAAAACAGGTCAGATTGAGAAGCATCAAATGTGAAAGTTGTCACGTTTTTTGTAAACTAAATGACTCAGCAGCTTATACATGTTGACTATAAGTATAAATAATCGTGCGGTCCAATAAATTAAAATAATTAATCACTTACATTCATTCCTAGTTTCAAACATGCATCATTCCCAAATATCCAGTATCCTATGTAGTTTAAAAGAAAAATAATTTTGGGTTTAAAGTATGTACAAGTAAAAGTACTCATTTTCTACCAACTAGACATTGATATAGTTATGTCAAACTCAAATTTCCAAATATTATATTAAGTTAAATATCAAAATTTCGGAAACACATTTATCGAGATAAGCACAAAATCCAAAAATGATAAAATAGTTGACAGGTACTATTCGTTACACACACAAAAAGCTACTCATTTTCAACCCTCCCATCCTCTCTATATATTCATTTATAGATACCTTAACCCCTTATTGCTCCTAATTAAGGTTCTTCAACAATGAACCTTAACACCATTTTTGTTTGTTACATATGGCTATGTTTGTTTCATTTGTTGATTGGAGCAAAGGTAAGACACTACAAGTTTGATGTAGAGTACATGATTAAGAAACCAGATTGCTTGGAACATGTTGTGATGGGAATCAATGGCCACTTTCCTGGCCCAACTATAAGAGCTGAAGTTGGAGATACTCTTCACATTGTACTCACTAATAAGCTTCATACTGAAGGAACTGTTATTCATTGGCATGGAATTAGACAGGTTTTTTATTTTCATTCTTCTCATTTTGGGTTTGTATAAGTGTTAAGATAAGTCTCACATCAGATATGTGTATATAAAAGTATTAAGGTAAGTCTCACATCAGATATGTGTATGTATGTAAAAGTGTTAAGATAAGCCTCACATCAGATATGTGTATGTAAAAGTGTTAAATAAGTCTCACATCAGATATGTGTATGTAAAAGTGTTAAGATAAGTCTCTCATTAGATATGAGAATATGACAAACTTCACTCTGAGCTAACTTTTGGGGCAGAGTTTGGTCCGTTATACTAAAAAGTTTAGTATGACTTAAACATCAATTATGCAATCTATATATATATTTGAGCCTTACAAACAATCATGGTAAGAATTAAAAGTTAGTTATTGATCATATGATAGTCATGAACATGTATCTTTTAATTTTAACCATTCAATCAAGATCAAGTGATTCATACTAAGTGTTATCATTTATCACAATAATACACTGTTCTCTATATATATATTACGGTTCTAATAAGAGCTAAAATAACATTTCAGCTTGGAACTCCTTGGGCAGATGGAACTGCTGCTATTTCACAGTGTGCTATAAATCCTGGAGAAACCTTTCATTACAGATTCATAGTTGACAAGGTAATTTTACATATATTACTCTCCTCTACATATAGTGGATTATTTAGAGTTAAGGGTAATGAATTGATGAATGTTTTATTTGATTGATGGTGTATTAGGCTGGTACATATTTCTACCATGGACACTATGGTATGCAAAGAGTAGCAGGGTTATATGGTTCATTAATAGTTGATTTACCAAAGGGACAAAATGAGTCATTTCATTATGATGCTCAATTCAACTTGCTCCTTAGTGATTTCTATCACACAACTTCACAACAACAACAACTTGCTCTCTCTTCCAAACCATTGCGATGGATTGGTGAGCCTCAGGTATATATGAAAACAGTGTTTAGTCCAAAAATCAACTCGCAAATACCATAGTTTAGTAGAATAATGTTGAGATGAACATTATTTTTAAAATCAATTTGCTAGCCTTTGAGAATGAATGTATTTCCTGAGCTTGAATGTAATTTTCCACTTTTTTCAGACCCTTCTAATAAATGGAAGAGGACAATTCAATTGTTCCATAGCAGCTAAATTTACAAACACCACCTTACCCCAATGCCATTTGAAAAGTGGTGAAGAATGTGCACCTCAGATTCTTCATGTGGAGCCAAACAAAACCTATAGGATCAGGATTGCTAGTACCACTTCCTTAGCTTCACTCAACTTAGCCATTTCAGTAAGTTATAACTTTTATCCTATAATTAATTTTTGTGTCTATATATAGTGCATGTGATTGTGTTATATTCTAATTAAATAATCTTCCACTTCAATTAATTATTATGGGATTATGTGTACAAAAACATAGCTAAAACAATTTGATGGTTCAAATTTTAAAATATTTTTAAATAAAAAATTATTATAAATAATAAAGTAAATATGAGTCTCATATTCTAATACGAGGAAAGATGGCCAGTGACTCGACAAAAGTTTTGCTGTTCATGATGATAATAATAAAATAAAATCTTGTTTCACGGTTCATTGTTACATATTTAAACTATTGTACTGTTATACCAACAAGACGTTGTTATAATGGTATAAGACATCGCTATATTCTTAGGATTACCAAGAGGTCAAGAGTTCGATTCATGATAACAACACATGTTGGTAGGGACAATCATGAATCACGAAAGTGATTAGTTTATTATTCATAGAGTGATATGATACTCTTGACAGTATCAAAAAAACTATTGTACTATTATATAATTTTCCTCATTAATTTGATGAATAGAGTGATATTAATAACAGGTCTCATATCAGATAATATATCAAACTTAATGTGATACTTAAGTCATGGTCTCTCACTTAATATATTAGTCTTTTGGATTAGGCTCTCATAAAGTACTTTAAGTCCTAAATGTATTTTATTTGAGAGTTGTGTCACAAGAATGGTTACCTATAGGCTAAATTAAGGTATATTGCTAATAATAGGTCAGTAAAGTCGTCAAAAGATAAAAGACTATCATCGAGTTAGTGCTGACAAAATAAAAGTCCTCTTGGACGCTAACCTTTAATTAAAGGGGCAACAATGATAGAAGCATAAAAAACTTAAAGTGGTATTTAAGTCATGAGACTCTCTCACTTAATAGTCTAGTCTTTTAGGTTGGAACTTTACAGATGTAGGTTGAACTCTATAGATAGGTTTAAGGTGTTAGAACTTTTTATATACATATTTTCTTAACAAAAACAAATTAATAAACATTTCCTTTTAAGAAAAGAAAGTAAGAGAAATATATAACATTAACACCAAATAATACACCTTAGCTTCCAGTAAAAAAATGAAAAAATATGCCATTTCTATGTTTCTTCCTTAAAAGAAAAATGAATGTCCAATGTCAATGTTAATGTTAGATTACTTATAACATTATTCCTCATATTTTATAATTTATTTTGAAGAATACCCACGAGTGAGATATTTTTGTCATCCTTACTTATAACAGTATTCCTCATATTTTATCGATTATTTTTGTAACATTATTGTTTCCTCATACTGTTCATATATCACACTATAAACTCCATTGTCTGTGTAATAAAACTTAATAACATGTATTTTTTATATAAAAACATCATTGTTGAATCACAAATGTTTTTTTGTATAATAACATTATCGTTTATTTAATAAATGTTTTTTTGTTTTGTTTTTGTAGAATCACAAACTAATTGTGGTGGAAGCTGATGGAAACTATGTGCAACCATTTGAAGTTGAAAACATAGACATATACTCTGGTGAAACCTATTCAGTTCTTCTAACCACAAACCAAAACCCTAACAAAAACTATTGGCTTTCTATTGGTGTTAGAGCAAGAGAACCCAAAACACCACAAGCCCTAACAATTCTTAACTACAAAACAATTTCACCCTCAATTTTCCCTTCTTCACCTCCTCCAATAACCCCTTTGTGGAATGATTTTGATCTTAGCAAATCTTTTACAAAGAAAATCATTGCCAAAATTGGTACCCCAAAACCTCCAAAAAAGTCTAACCATAGGGTTCTCTTACTCAACACACAAAACAATTATAATGGGTTCACCAAATGGTCCATAAATAATGTCTCATTAACATTGCCAACAACACCTTACTTAGGTTCAATTAGGTTTAACCTTAACAATGCATTTAACACTAAACCCCCACCAGAAAAATTCCCTATAGATTATGACATTATGAACCCTCCATTGAACCCAAACACAACCATTGGTAATGGTGTTTACATGTTTCAACTAGGTGAGGTTGTTGATGTGATACTTCAAAATGCTAACAGATTAAATGGAAAAGGTAGTGAGATTCATCCTTGGCATTTGCATGGGCATGATTTTTGGGTTTTGGGGTATGGAGAAGGGAAATTCAAACAAGGTGATGAGAAGAAATTCAACTTAACACATGCACCATTGAGGAACACAGCAGTTATATTTCCTTATGGTTGGACTGCCCTAAGGTTTAGGGCAGATAACCCTGGAGTTTGGGCCTTTCATTGTCATATTGAGCCTCATTTGCATATGGGAATGGGTGTTATCTTTGCTGAGGGTGTTCATAAACTGAAGAAAATCCCTACAGAAGCTTTAACTTGTGGCCTTACAGCAAAAATGTTCTTAAAAAATGGACAACACTAATGAAATTAGCTTCACATGCTTGCCCTAATGTGTTAAGAGTCCTTTCTTTCTTCTTTTTCAATGGGTGGTGTTATTATGCATTGTATTTCCGAGTAGAATAGTCTACGTAATTAGAGGATTATGATATCATTCGATCTATTAGTTGATCCCATGCACCTAATAGCACCAAGGCTTAGTTGTTGTTTCTTGTTTATCGTCAAATTTTGTATAACTCCATCATTAATTTATGAGAAAATTGTGGGATGGAGTATTATGTTAAGAATAATATTATTTTGATATAATGTGATTAACAACATAAGACACCACATATTTCTATGGCTTTTGGTTAGGCAAATTCATCTTTGATACTTGATATAAACTAATATTATAATACAAAGGTTTTCGAGACTTCTATTAAAATCTCGGGTTTATACACCTATTTAATAAAAAACAATTTGGTACTACTAAAAGTATCTTTCACACTATAGTTAAGGAACTAATTCTTTTTGGGTGTATAACTGCTCTTCCAATAAATATCGTTCACATGAATCAAATTATTGATCTTTTAGTCTTATGTAAATCTAACGAGACCCTTCATCACTACAACAATGTGTATCTATTCAACCAAATGAGACAACTCATATTATTCTTAGCTTTTTAATTAAGTACCTCTCATGGTCCATGTAAGTAGAAAATTATACTATTTCCATTTATAGGTACAAATCCATATCTAAATCAAATTAAACCTAATTTCCAAAAGTAACTTAGGAAAATTGGCGTATGTGGTCCATCTTCCCAAATTGGACTTCTTTAATTGATTATAGTCCCACACTTAACTATCACATATGTTTTTTTAGATGCACCTTAAAGGTCATGACTCCTTTTTTAATCCTAGTTTTGTGTAAATAATGTATAATCTCTTAATCTAAAATGATGTTGTTAATAGTACCTTTTCTCGAGATAAACCCAATTAAATTATTCAAATAAGGTCTCAATCTATTCACTAGCAACTTCATTATCACCTTATACATTATATTATAGAATCTGATCAATCTCATACCTTATACACTATATTTTAGAACAAATGTTGATAGAGATCACATGTCTCAAACGGTGTCTTACTTCATCAATCAGAATGTTCCTTTTTATTTTCATTTTTTTAAAAAAAAATTTATTCACGTGTCAATATGTAATTGGCTTAGGACGGAGAATGGAACACTGTTAGAGATAGGTGATCCCCATCCGTCTACACAAGGCGTTGATCCGTGGGATGGGGATCACATGTACTCATTCATGTCTCACTTGGTGTCCCAAGCCAATCACATAAAAAATAATGGTTGGAAACCTTAAGAACCAAGAGCTTCAAAGGTTGTATATTCATAACCATCTTTGTAACCTCTTCCATTATAATTGGCGCAATCAAAGCTTCAACTCTATCATGAGACAACACTAGTGTAATAACATTCCATTTAGCAACAAGAATCATCCAATGGTTAAAGAAGGCTTTACTATGATAAAAGCATATAACGTTGGTTTTATTTTTTAAATTACATTCTTTCCCCTTATAAATAAGGAATTATAATTTCATATTACAATATTACCCCTCTCAACAAGTTGCTATAATGAATAGAACTATTAACTTTTAGTCTTTTTTTTTGTTCTTGATATTTGACCAATAATAATAATAATGAAAGAGAGAATTAAAACCGTCCAAAAACAAATTATTCTAAAAGTAAAAAAATTCAACATTAAATATGCAGATTGAAATTAGATTTAATTTTCAACATTAAATATGGAGATTGTTCAAATCTTTAATGGAGTATATGAATTGTTACATTACTTATATACATAGGGAAGACAATGCTTCTGCACTACTTTGGTAGAAATAAATTAGGATTTCCTAACTATATGAATTCTCTATTTGTAATGTTTCTTATTTAATATATGTGGGGTGTGTTACACCTTTGCTTAAAAATAAGATTGAAGTTACTTTCAAATATGAAAAGTCAATAATTGATTTTTTTTTTCAAAACGCACGTTTATTATTGTTGAATTAGAAGTAGTATGAATGAATTTACTCGAAATCCTTAAAAGATAGTTTTTTGGAATTGATTGTATATTTGTATTACCCAAAAATCTATAATATAGATTAGTATTTTTATCACAATAGAGTTTGAATACTTTGACGTGCATAATATCTCTACATGCATATTGGTGCTTTATAAGTAATTTGGGAATAAGCGAGTAATTAAATAGTAAAAGAAAATATAGATAAGAGAATAATACAGAAAATTTGGTAATGAGATTTGACTAATTATACCTACATGTTCAGAAACGTTAACAGACTTTATGGTTGGACTGCCCTAAGGTTTAGGGCAGATAACCCTGGAGTTTGGGCCTTTCATTGTCATATTGAGCCTCATTTGCATATGGGAATGGGTGTTATCTTTGCTGAGGGTGTTCATAAACTGAAGAAAATCCCTACAGAAGCTTTAACTTGTGGCCTTACAGCAAAAATGTTCTTAAAAAATGGACAACACTAATGAAATTAGCTTCACATGCTTGCCCTAATGTGTTAAGAGTCCTTTCTTTCTTCTTTTTCAATGGGTGGTGTTATTATGCATTGTATTTCCGAGTAGAATAGTCTACGTAATTAGAGGATTATGATATCATTCGATCTATTAGTTGATCCCATGCACCTAATAGCACCAAGGCTTAGTTGTTGTTTCTTGTTTATCGTCAAATTTTGTATAACTCCATCATTAATTTATGAGAAAATTGTGGGATGGAGTATTATGTTAAGAATAATATTATTTTGATATAATGTGATTAACAACATAAGACACCACATATTTCTATGGCTTTTGGTTAGGCAAATTCATCTTTGATACTTGATATAAACTAATATTATAATACAAAGGTTTTCGAGACTTCTATTAAAATCTCGGGTTTATACACCTATTTAATAAAAAACAATTTGGTACTACTAAAAGTATCTTTCACACTATAGTTAAGGAACTAATTCTTTTTGGGTGTATAACTGCTCTTCCAATAAATATCGTTCACATGAATCAAATTATTGATCTTTTAGTCTTATGTAAATCTAACGAGACCCTTCATCACTACAACAATGTGTATCTATTCAACCAAATGAGACAACTCATATTATTCTTAGCTTTTTAATTAAGTACCTCTCATGGTCCATGTAAGTAGAAAATTATACTATTTCCATTTATAGGTACAAATCCATATCTAAATCAAATTAAACCTAATTTCCAAAAGTAACTTAGGAAAATTGGCGTATGTGGTCCATCTTCCCAAATTGGACTTCTTTAATTGATTATAGTCCCACACTTAACTATCACATATGTTTTTTTAGATGCACCTTAAAGGTCATGACTCCTTTTTTAATCCTAGTTTTGTGTAAATAATGTATAATCTCTTAATCTAAAATGATGTTGTTAATAGTACCTTTTCTCGAGATAAACCCAATTAAATTATTCAAATAAGGTCTCAATCTATTCACTAGCAACTTCATTATCACCTTATACATTATATTATAGAATCTGATCAATCTCATACCTTATACACTATATTTTAGAACAAATGTTGATAGAGATCACATGTCTCAAACGGTGTCTTACTTCATCAATCAGAATGTTCCTTTTTATTTTCATTTTTTTAAAAAAAAATTTATTCACGTGTCAATATGTAATTGGCTTAGGACGGAGAATGGAACACTGTTAGAGATAGGTGATCCCCATCCGTCTACACAAGGCGTTGATCCGTGGGATGGGGATCACATGTACTCATTCATGTCTCACTTGGTGTCCCAAGCCAATCACATAAAAAATAATGGTTGGAAACCTTAAGAACCAAGAGCTTCAAAGGTTGTATATTCATAACCATCTTTGTAACCTCTTCCATTATAATTGGCGCAATCAAAGCTTCAACTCTATCATGAGACAACACTAGTGTAATAACATTCCATTTAGCAACAAGAATCATCCAATGGTTAAAGAAGGCTTTACTATGATAAAAGCATATAACGTTGGTTTTATTTTTTAAATTACATTCTTTCCCCTTATAAATAAGGAATTATAATTTCATATTACAATATTACCCCTCTCAACAAGTTGCTATAATGAATAGAACTATTAACTTTTAGTCTTTTTTTTTGTTCTTGATATTTGACCAATAATAATAATAATGAAAGAGAGAATTAAAACCGTCCAAAAACAAATTATTCTAAAAGTAAAAAAATTCAACATTAAATATGCAGATTGAAATTAGATTTAATTTTCAACATTAAATATGGAGATTGTTCAAATCTTTAATGGAGTATATGAATTGTTACATTACTTATATACATAGGGAAGACAATGCTTCTGCACTACTTTGGTAGAAATAAATTAGGATTTCCTAACTATATGAATTCTCTATTTGTAATGTTTCTTATTTAATATATGTGGGGTGTGTTACACCTTTGCTTAAAAATAAGATTGAAGTTACTTTCAAATATGAAAAGTCAATAATTGATTTTTTTTTTCAAAACGCACGTTTATTATTGTTGAATTAGAAGTAGTATGAATGAATTTACTCGAAATCCTTAAAAGATAGTTTTTTGGAATTGATTGTATATTTGTATTACCCAAAAATCTATAATATAGATTAGTATTTTTATCACAATAGAGTTTGAATACTTTGACGTGCATAATATCTCTACATGCATATTGGTGCTTTATAAGTAATTTGGGAATAAGCGAGTAATTAAATAGTAAAAGAAAATATAGATAAGAGAATAATACAGAAAATTTGGTAATGAGATTTGACTAATTATACCTACATGTTCAGAAACGTTAACAGACTATCACCACTATGTATTAGAGAAATAAGAATTTGATTTGTGTGTGACTACTGTTCTTCTTATTACATTATGTTTATATGACATAAATATATAACTCTCTCTCCCAACCTTTAACATCGTCTTAAACTCATAACTTATTTTTCCACATGTTTAATATATATATATATATATTAACTCAACAACAAGATTAATTGGATGGTTCATTGGTCAAGATTACACAATCATATACAACCAAAAAAATCATGATTAGTGGCTAAGCAAATTTGACGGATCAGAAATTCATGAAAAAAGGTAACAACAATTTGTTACAATCATTTTTGTTTATCTTTGTCTTCCAATAATAATGCATCATTAATTCACCAACCTCTTCTTAACCCCTTTACACAATACACATATATATATACATAAACTCATATTCCATTATATTCCATCACAACCTATACCCTATATTCTAAAGAAGAAGCTTGGTAATTGTATTACTTGTGAGTCACGTAACATCATGAGTTTGAAATGTCTTACATGTGGCAATGCCCTTCAAAGGGTGAAATCTGATAAGGAATGTGTCCCAGAAAATAAGGGTAACATGCATATTGATAGAATGTGTTCATCAGGGAATATATCTGAAACACAACATCATGCAAATGTGTCAAAGATAAAGAAAGAACATCATCGTATACGTAGAACACATAGTGTAGGAAATGTTGAACCAAGATTGGTAAGGTGTAGTGGAATGAGAAGAGATTGGAGTTTTGAAGATTTAACTAATAATGGATATCAAAACAAGAGAACTAAGATCATCAAATAATGCATATTATGATGTTATATATATTATCATCATGTTTTAGCATATTATGATTTTATATATTTATATAATTCCAATGAGTGAAGGTGTAAAGAGATGGGAAAATGTGATGTTTATTATGTAGAATATAGTGTTTTAAGGGCCATCAATATTATGAGAGAGCCTTTTTTTCACCATATATATATATATAGTAATTTATATATCCCTTTTGTTTCTCATTTCTTTAAGTTTATAGTTATTATTCTAAGGTGAGTTGGGAAAGTTCTATGCAATATATAGTATCGTAGAGAATTATGGAAAATGCTTTAGTTTTCTATGATTTGGTCCTTGTGGCTTATACGAAATGATGTTATTTTTGAAGGGAAGAATCCAAGCTCAAGTGTGACGGTAGAGTTGATCAAATTAAGGTTTTGGTTCTCAACGAAGTTTGACACACCAGCTTTCTCTCACCTTACTTGATATACTAATCTTAAATTGTGCATTAAGGATGTTTGTAGTTCTATTTTTTATTGACTTTTTTTTATATTGAGTTAGCACTCCTTGTACTCTTTTTTAATACAATTTTCTTTGCTTATAAAAATATTCAATGATTAAAGAAACATATATTGAAGTAAATAAGGCTTTTTAAAAGAAGCACCTTAGATAAAAACAGCTTATATTATTATGTGAAAATAGTAGAGCCATTGCATAAATAAGAGAGCAAAGATTTCATCAAATATCTAAAAATACTTTATTGAGGCATCGCCTGATTAGAGAAATCATTAAACAAGTTGATGTTAATATTCAAAAGATAGATGAAAAGGAAATAAAATCCATTATATCCATTCACAACAAGCACTTGGAATAAATGGGGATTCACATATTCTTGCATTACTGATAGAAATTTATAATTTCTATAATTAACGTGATCATTAAATATAATTACATCAACTATTTATTTAAGGAGTTATAAAATAAGTGATCTAATTTTGACAATTCATAGAACTTCAAAAACTAAGAATGAATATAGACTTAATGAGTGGACACTCAACACAATTACCTTATGGGGATAATGAGAACCATATATGTTAACACATCAGTAATTGTTATGGTCCTCAATATATTAAATCATAAATAATTTTCCCTTATTCCCATAAAAAAGAAAGTGAAGGTCTCTTGAGGAATTCAGGATTTGGTTGAGGAATATCATCATATCAAAACTCTCCAAAGGCATCCCAAAGAAGAAGTAGATTTGACAACATAGATTAGGTATATGTTTGCGATCTTTGCTTTATTTTATATGTGAGAATCATGCAATTTAATATCCTTATTACAACCACATCAATGTCATCATCGCCACCATCATCACCCCTATCGCTACCACCAATACCAATTTTCATCCTCACTCCATCACCTCCACCATCTTTATTAAGCTACAATTATATTATGAGTTATATGAAATTATAACATAAGGGCAAGTTTGTAATAAGTAGGTTTGGAAACGAGTCGAACCGAGTCGGACCAGAGTTCGACTCGGTTCAGTTCGATAAGGATTAGTTCAGCTCGAAACTCGACTCGAGTTCGATAAGAGTTATTTTTTTAGCTCGAGTTCGATAAGAGTTATTTTTTTAGTTCGAGTTTGACTCGGTTAAAGTTCGTGAACTATTCGGGTCAGTTCGAATTAGTTCATTAACTCCAATAATTAATTTTTTTAAAGAAATATTGTTTTTATATATAAAAATATAATTTTGTTTGTATATAATAATAATAAATATAAAAAATAATGCATGTATCATAATAAACAAAAAATTAGTTTACATAAATTAATATACATATATATATCGAGTTGGTTCATGAACCTAACGAGTCGAACTGTATCTCACTCAAGTTCGGCTCGTTTATTTAACGAGCTCAATTTCGACTCATTTGGTTCATGAACCAAGTTTTTCGAGCTAAATACAAATCGAATTTCGAACGAATACCGAGTTGGTTTGTTTCATTTTTAGTCCTAGTAATAAATATATAACTTGTATGATATTATGTCATTATCTAGTGAAGCATTTGGTGTGCAACAAACATTTGACAATAAGAGCTTATGAGATTCATATCCTACTTTGCTCTTATATCGCTATCTATACTATTTTGTCCTTATCCTATTATGACACCAGAAGAATCCTAAGAGTTCATTTGTTCCGAGCTCAAGAGTCAATCACATAGTTATGAGTTGAAGATTTAGATATAACAGAAAAATCATGACCACATAGTGTTAGTTGCAGATTTTTTTTGGTAAGTAAAATTTCATTATACAGGATACAAAATTACACACGAAAAGGGACAAATATACACAAAGAAAGGAAAGGTGAAAAAACCTCCCCTACCAAAAAAACCCATCACAGCACAATAACAATTGCCACCCACCAAACAAAGATAAAACCTAATCATAACATTTCAAGCTCATCATCGAGTTGATATATCATTCAAACCAAGACATGATTGCATCTTATTATGATCTTTTAAGCCATAATGAGGACTTGAACTTTGCCTCATCCACCAACTCCATAGACACACATTTTTGTTGTTAAAGATTGTGTCATTCCTACAAACCAAATTCCATCCATCCAGACTACATAGCAAACTTTTTTCAGGGGCCAACCCTTAACCGACAGAAAATGTTACAAGATATGAGACTTACCATTAAAAAGTAATACCACAAAAAGCCCAAGCCACACATATAGGAGTTTCCAAAACCGATAAGAGAAATGATAAGAGAAAAACATATGATTTGTTGTTTCTACATAAACCTAGCACCAAGTACACATGATATGGTTGCCAACTAGATTAACCCCTCTTGGCTAAGTTCCATTTACATGGAATCCTATTTAGGATAGTTCTCCAAGAAAGTGCTTGAGTCTTCAGCGGAGCCAAGATTTCCAAACCACCTGCTACAAATTATATATTGGCTAGCATCGTCCATTTGCCAAATGAATTTGTAGGCCAACTTGACTATATAGATCTTAGACACATCATGAATCCAGATCTATTTATCTTCTACTTGTCCCTTAATAGTAGAAAGGCTGAAGTGTGTCATGAGATCCTCAATCAAAGGTTTTTCCCACTCAAAATGCTATTTACACCAAGATAACTAGCACTTCCACAACCCCTCACTCAAAGAACCCATCTGCCCAACCATTAGCTCGTTCTTCGTACTCAAATGAAAAGTCTCTGAAAGGAAGCCCTTAAAGGACCTTCCTCCATCCAAAAGTCATCCCAGAATCTAATGTGACTATCATTTCCCACCTCTTCTTTAAATTCGCACTCGATCCTCTCTCGAACAATATTAATCTTTCCCACCACCTTCATTAAATCTCTCCATCAAAGCGACTCTGATACTTTACTTTAGTCCAAAGAACATTTCTCTCAATTATGAACCTCCACCTTCATTTGCCAAGTAGTGCTAAGTTAAAAGATTCCAGATGTTTGACACCAAAGCCACCCTTATCACAACCAGTACATAATATATCTCACTTGACCAAGGAATTTTCCTACGATTTCCAACACCACCCCAAAGAAAGTCTATATGGATTTTAATCATCTTCTTCATCACACATCACAGAGCTTTGTAAAAAGATAGAAGATAAACTGGCAGGCCATTCAAAACTAAATTAATTAGAACCATCTGTCCTCCAAAAGAAAGAAAATGCCTCTCCCATAAAGCTAACCTATTGGACACATTTGAGAGCATGCACATCTTTCCGCACTTCCTTTCTTCTATAGTTAACTCCAATCGGAATCCCAAGAAACTTCATAGGCCAATCCCCCTTTTAGAATTTAAAAACCCATCCATACCATCAACAAAACATGAAGGAGCATTGATACCTGACAAGCTGCACTTGCAAAAGGTGACCTTCAAACTTGAACACGCTTCAAAAAGTCTAAGGATATGCTTCATAGGAATGATGTTCTATACAAAAGGTTTCCCAATGATAACTACATTGTCAACATGCTGAAGAAGGTTGACCCCAACCTTATTCCTTCCAACTTCATATTCTTCAAAATTGTTTCTTGATATCGCGAACTTCATAAGACTAATAAGACCCTCAACAACAAAAAGGGAGATAAGGGGTCATCTTGTCTGATTCTTCTCGACATAATAACTATACCAATAGGCGGCCTTTGACAAGAATAGAGAATGAGGCTGTAGACACACACTCCATCATCCATTGTCTCCACTTTTTGCAGAAGCCCAACTTATCCATCATATATTCAAGGAATCCCCAATTGACATTGTCATAAGCCTTAGCAAAATCTAGTTTAAAAATAACACACTTCTTCTTATTTCTCCTCGCATCATCAATAATCTCATTTAGAACTAGCACACCATCAAGAATTTGTCTCCCTTTGGCAAGGACTTGAGAGATGATCTTATAAAGACATCCTATCAGGGATACAAGTCTATAATCATTAAGAACAAGAAGATTTACCTTCTTAGGAATAAGACACACAAATAATGAATTTGATCCTAATACAATTCTACTGTTCTAGTGGAAGCCTTTGAACATGTCCATAACATCACCACACAACAAATGTCAGAAATCCTTGACAAATTTGAAGTTAAAACCGTCTAGACCTGAGCTCTTGCTGCTTCCACAACTCCAAACCGCCTCTTTAATATCTTCTTCAGAGAAATTAGAGATGATAGACTCATTGTCGAAAATAGGAATCCGACTAAAATCAATCCCTCCATGTAATGGTCTCTGCCAACCGTCTTCAAAGAAAGAACTGTGATAATGAGATCTAATACCCTCCTCCAACTCGCCCACTTCATCGGTCCAACTACCATTAAAGGATAAGTCATGCATAGAGTTCACATTTCTTCTGGACTTCAAAAGATTGTGAAAATTTTAGAGTTAGAAACACCCTCCTGGACCTATTTAGACCTCGATTTCTAAAAAATGAGTTTATCTTTCAAATTGGCCAACCTCCAAAACTCAGCCTAAAGCTATTTTTTAGCTTCTTAGTTAATAAAGAAGTCATTTAATTAATCGAAAATGAATTATTATCATTAGAGATCACATTGGTTGTGAACTAACTTTTTACTTCGAGAGATATTATAGGCAATAATCATGTCCACAACTGTTTTCACCTCAAAGCAGAAAATAAGATACGAAACGAGTTGTAAACTCACTATTGGATTCCCAACCTATTTTATTATTAATCTATAGTTATATAATTATTAAAAATATTATTTTAATTCAAAGAGGACATTAGCATAAGAAACTATATTGCTAGTAAACCCACTTCTCACTTTGAAAGATTGTTTATCAACTCGAAATAGAAAGTAAGTTACATCACGAATCGTAATCTCACTATTAGATTCTTAAAATAATTAATTAAACCATTTATTTTTTTATTAATGAAATTATTTAAATTAAGAAAATTAATAGTAGAAGAGACCACATTGGTCATGAACTGAATTCTTGCTTTGAGAAATAATAGAGGTAATACTAATGAATATAACAAGTTCTCGACTAGACATAGAATACTATATATGACACAAGTCGTACATCACTATTAAATTCTCAAAATGATTAATTAATTTACTTTTATTCAGAAAATTATTTTTGTAAATATTTAATTACTATTTTACTATTGTTTTTATTATTTTTTAGAAATAATTCTTTTTATTACCTATTTTTTTTAAATGGAATTATTTGTTAATAACTATTAAATAATGTAAATAAATAAAAATAAACAAACAAAATAAGAAATGATGAGTATGATCTCTTTTTTTGTACTACCCGGTCTAAAAAGGTAACACAATTTTATGATGTTGTTCTTTTACTGCAATTTTCCCAATGTTTTGATTGTTTTACAATGTTTTCTTAATTGTTTATATTATACCTTGATTATATTAGGTTGAGATCTTCTCCAATACCAAAAGGTCTAATTCTAAAATATGAGGGATATAAGAGGAGTTGTTTGGTAATTTTTAATTTTTATAAACAATCAAAAGCTGAACATTTGAAAAAATTTGTTTGCAATATATACGCATCTACATCTAGTACTGGAGAAGATCTTTATTTGATAATACCTTTAACAAGACATTGTACATGATTTCTTGCCAATTCCATGAGAAAACTATATGGTACAATATAAAAAAGGGAAAAAGTGTTATAATCTCTTAAACTTTGCACCTTTTGCAAATAGGAATCATTATCTTTAATTTTATCTCAATCAAGTCTTAAAGTTCTCTTATTTATAAAATAGATCCTTATGTTAACTTCTCTCATAGTACCATCAACACTTATAACCATTTCCAATTTTATTTATACTCATTTCCTATCTCACTTCTCTCATTCCACTTTCCATATTCACATTCTAGTATCCATGAAGAAAATGAAACCAACCCAATCATGAAAGAGAACCCACCAAAATCCTAAAGGAAAATGACTCATCTACATACGCTAAAAGTGGTGTACTATATACTTTTGCACTACTCTAAACATTTCTATATATTCTTAATCCTTCTTCGGTCTCAAATACTTACCCTCATTATCTAACACATTCCTTTCCAATTAACCTCTACCTCACTCGTGATCCAATCTAGGTTACTTTCCATGACAATATTGTGAAGGAAATGAAAAAATGGTTCACCACTCCACTTGACGTACTTAGGAATAGCAACGAGGCGGGCGGATCAGGGTCGAGTTTGCAAATTCTCAAACCCAAATCCAAAATTCAAAACCCGAACTCAGCGGGGTTGAAAAATAAAGATATCATCCCTGAACCCGTCGGGTTTCGGGTAACCCAAACCCAAAAAACACAAAAAATTCAAATGTACTAAGGAAAATATGATATCATTTTCGTTTCATTTTTCTCTAGCATTTCTATTTTCTCTTGTATTATTTCATTTCTTTTATGTTTGAAGATCCAATAGTATATAAAATAAAACTATAAATTAAAAACAATAGACACATGATAGAAATTTCAATTTTAAATTGAATTACATTACTTCGGGGCAGGTTTGGGTTAGGGTATTTGCTCCACCAAACCCGAACCCAAAAATTAAACTAAGGTAAAACTCAAACCCGAACCGAATCACATCAGGTTTTCCCATTAAATTCAAGTTCGGTTCAAGCGGGTATCCACGCATTCAGTTTTCATTGTCATCCCTAAACATACTTGTCATCTCCTCTCCTATTCAAAGGAGTTACTTAATATGAGTTGAATGATTTCTTGAGAAATTACAGCATAGCGAGGCAGATCCTAGATTGCTTTCTTAACGGCGAGAGCACCATTAGGATGTTCACAACAGTCTCTTCTTTCCCAAATTATTTTTTAATTATATTTTTAAATAAATCAATCAACGATGTAGATTAAAAAATTTGAAAGGTCAGATTTCATCATAAATAATTTAATAAAAACTTAACAAAATGATCTATTTTATGAAAACGAGAGAAGTTTAAAGCTTTACTGAGAAGAAATTAAAGTTAGTGGTTCCTATTTACAAAAGGTGTAAAGTTTAAGGAGGTCATATACATTTTTTCTAAAAAAAAACTAAGATTTCAATATCTGGCCTCCACTCACTTGCTTGGATTAGGATTAGACTCACATCACTTCAAGAATAAACAAGAGAAAAATGAAATATGTAAGTCAAATTTAGCATGTAAACATTATCTCAGGAACTTTTTTAAAGAAATCTATTGAATGTTAACAAGTGAGCTCTATAAATAAGCAGTTATGGTTTGCAATTAATAAACTATGACTATCATATCAAACTGAATTTTACAAATGTTCACACATGTTGAAAGTTATGCATACTTGGCATCTCTTTGAATGCAAATACATTTATGCAGATTTCAAAGATATTTCATTTATATAGAATACCAATTATTGCAAGAAAAACCCATCAAAATGAGCCACACCACAATCTAAGACAATACAATTTAGAGTAAGAAAAGACCATTAATCTTGGAACCAAAATATATGCATGTAAATCCACTCTAGGAGAGTGGAATCATAATCTTAGACATAAGAAAGTATGGATTAAGGGTAACATGGGTACAACATTTGATAGCAGGTAGCAATTAAAATCCCCTAGAGGGTCACCCAAGGAATAAGATTATGTGTTGAGTCTATTGAAGTGTGAAGTCTCACATTTGACATAAAGGGAGGAGTAAAATAGTTTATTAATAGAAAAAGTCCATTGAACTAATGTCTTAAGGTTTTGGTTCTAGAAATGGTGTCTCACTTATAACTCTACACTTTTCCCATACCCCTGATAACAATGGGACTCCACGATGGTTGGAGGCTCTCTGGTCACAATCTGGTCCAACACTACCTAAGCATAGGTAATGAGTTATAACCATGTCCAAAAAGATGTGCATGAGCTCCCTTGAGTCCCTTCAATACATCAAAATTAAATATGCTAATAAATAAGTAAATAACTTGATGATCACTTATAAATCAGAAATCAAAGTTTGAAAATTTTAATACCAATGAAGGAACCTCAGGGTTGAAAACACCAAGGAAAAGAAAATGGATATATAACTTGTTAAGAAAATCATAAACAGAATTAATGTAATCAAAGCAAGAAATCCAAAACAATTATAGAATCTAGCAAATTTGAGGATGAAAAAATTAAAAAAAAAATCAAAGGAACAAAACAAAACAAAACAGTTTGTAGCATGAACTTGAGCCTCAAATTCAAAATACAACTTTCCTAAAGCTTGAGGGGTATTAAAAAAAATACCTATCTGCAGAGCAATGTTGGATGCTGGAATATACATGTTAAGATGTTAAAAAACTAGCCACAAACAACCCTATTGGTTTCGTTAGCCACTGTACCAACTGCTACCTAAAGCAAATGTGTATCTCCTCATCCTACCCACCAAGTTGGCAAATGGGTCCATTGAGCTAATTTCTAGTTATCCAAATACCACAAACTAACCGAACCGAGAAACACAATGCTTTATCACAATTTTGTTAGACTTGAACAGATTCCTCTTTCTCTTTGACCTCCTCATCACTACAACAAGTACTGCTTTTAATCTTCACATCGTTGGGGCTCTCGACCGTTACTTCTTGTTGCTGCTGTTTCTTGTACATTATATCACAGAAAAAATCCGTCAAAACCATCTCATAACCTGGCATTTTGGCATAGCCAGGGAAGTAATTGATATCAATAATGAGGTATCGGTTTCCATATCTAGAATCCCTTATGACATCAAAGTTAAACAAATTCAACTTCATAGCTCGTCTCAAACCCCTAGCAATGTTCACAATAAAACTCTGTGGGGGCATTTCAGTATCATCCAAATGCATCAACTTGTAATACTTATCATCAATCATCTCATCGTTTGCCAAATTCGACACCTGCGAAAAAGACAACAAGTCCTCCACCGACTTCTTCTCCTCCGAAACATCAGGCAATGACTTCCTCTTCACACACTGCACATGCTCCCCAACAACATACACCTTGAAAATGACTCCCCCATGGTTCACAAACTCCTGCAGCACAATCGGCGGCTTCAACTTGTTCATCGCATCACGGTTGTAAACAAGCGCCATCTTATGCGATTTCGCACTACCATCAGCCACAAGCGGCTTTGCTATCACCGGGAACTTCAGCGTCTCCCACGCCTGTTCATCCAAAAGAGTTTCCTTATCATATATCACAATCTGCTTCGGTATCCCAAATGTCTCATTCGTGTCCTCAATTTCCAACTCAGACACCACCTACAATAACATTCACATATTTTCTATTAAAATTCAATTTAAACCACACCATTACGACATTACCGGCTGCATTTTCCCGCCAAAAAACCATAACCGTAATTTAAAACACTGATCGACCGGATATTGTATTATAAAAAAATTTGATGACCTGGAGCATTGAAATGCGATTGTGGAGCCTCTCGATGGATTCGGGTGCATCGAGGATGATGGCATTAGGGTTTTGAGATTTGAAACGGTGAAGCTGTTGATTCCAATCGTGGCCGTAGAGTTTGTGGAGGATGCAATCGAACGGTCCTTGATCGGAGAGGTTTACGTCGGTGTCGACGCGGATAAGATCAACGCCGCGAGATTTAGAAAGAGTAAGCAATGAATCACGGATGAAACTGTTTTGCTTCTTCAGTGCTAATGCGTAACCTATGTTCAATCTCTTCTCTGCCATGGAAAACAAAACCCTAATTTTTGAAGGAAGAAAGAATCATAGTGATAAGGATGATATGCATATATAGTTTTTTTCGGAATGAGTTACGATAGAGTTTTACTGAAATTATACAAATCATCACTTCATTCTAAGTAAACAAAGATGATAAGTATAATTAAATTAAACTATAATTCACTTTTCGGCAATTAATTATATATTAGTTATGATAAATTGTTTATTTGCATATAGAAGTTGAAAATGATATCATTCTTCCATTTTGTTTTGTGTATTTAAGTAACTTATCCTTAATAAAGAGAAACTTACTCTTAGGATGTATATATCAAAGCTTATTTTGGTTTCTTAAGTCGTAAGAAATGGTCATTATCATATTTAACAAGATTATATATATGAGAGCTTATCTAATGAACATTCCTTATAGGATGAGCGGCACACAATACAAATAATAGTAAAAACATAGTAAAATATAAATAACTTATTTTGGTTCGTTACAAAATACATCAAATTATATATGCAAACTAGCAAGATACCTGTGCATAGATTAGTGTAAAGAAATAGTTTAGATGTGAAAAATGATTTCAATCTCATCTAATGCTCAATGTTTAATACATTTTAATATAACAAAACATACGTACGGTAAACACTCAATTTTGGTGGGATAGCAACATAGACCAATCGTTAATTAGTATTAAATTATTAACATATAAAATATATAAAAAGTAAAGATAGTGTGGGAATGTACATAGTAATAATATGTGACATGAATGAGTTTTTTTTTTAATTTTTAATAACTTAGAACATTTTAAGATGGGAAAATGTGAGGAGAATGTGACATGTGGCATGAAGGAAAAACATGTGAGGATAATGTGGCATGAAATAGTTTTTTTTATTATATTGTTAAATAGATTTATAAATGAACAATTTATTATAACTAATGTATAATTAGTAAATAGTAAATTATATTGACACATCTTGAAATTTAACTTAAAATTACACTTATCACGTACTCTATTTTTTGTTTAAAACATTATACTTACTCCTGTATAGGGGTAGTACTATAATGTGTATGTATATAATTTACTCTTTGTTATTATTAATGACATTTGATAAGAAAGTAATCTCTTTTGCATGTATGACTGTCCTTCCACTAAGTGTCATTCATAGAAATTGAAACTCTGTAATATTTTCAAAATATTTATATACATAAAAATAAAGGTTAATATTACATTATACTTATCAAGTTTTTCAAATTAATTATCAAACTCTCTCTTGATCTAGACTTAATAGGTTTTTCGTATGCAGACTCGGCCACTAGTGTGAATGATTAAAAGTCTACGACATGTTAATGTGTCCTTCTTGGTGAGACATTTGTTTCTTAATCCTCGAGAAAGCAAAAAAGTATTCTCAAGGTCCAACATAGAATCAAAATATAAGGCTTTAGCTGATTTAGTTATTGTAATATTATGGGCTCGTTTACTCATTTTTGAATTAAAAATCTCTTTGCCAAGGAAACTAACATTATGATGTGACAAACTGAGTGACAAGGCATTAGCCTCAAATCTAGTCATGCATGCTCGATCAAAACATATTAAAATTGATATGCATTATATTAGAGATCAAGTATTATAAGATAAGGTCATTCATATGTTCTATCAAATGATCAAATTGATGATTGTCGCACAAAGGCCTCGACTCGTACACAATTCAATCAAGTTAGAGAGACAAACTTAGGGTGAGTGTCTCACCCATCAGTTTGAGAAGGAGTAAGAGTATGAAATCCCTATAATTATGTTATTCCTATAATCAAGTCATTCAATGTAATCTTATAGCATTATTTCAGTTGTTAATATTATTAGATTATTGTGATGATGACTAATATAACTATAGGATTATAATTACTACTCATTATTGTATATGTACATTCATGTATTCATCTATGTAAATCAACAATTGATCACATATCAAGCATACTCTCTAAGCCTCTATTTGGTTGAAGAGAATTAGCACAGAAATAGAAATGAATGAGAGAGTTGAAGGAGAAGTGAGTATATTTCTCTCATTTGATAGGAGAGAGTATGGAGAAAGAGAAAATAAAAATGGTGGGACCCACCAACTTTTAGTTTATTCTCTCGTGTGAGAATAAATGGTAAATGGACAGTTTTTTTGCATTTACAATAGTGACATTAACTTTATTAAATCCTAATTATTATTTAAATGGTAAAATTGTCTTTTTTGTAAAAACATATTCTCTCACTTCGAAATCTTTCATATTTATTTCCTACTAAACAACTCTTAGCTTTGTTTGGTTGATAAGAGAAAATAAGAAGAAAGAAATAGATGAGAAAGAAAAATGTGAAAAAGAGAAACAGAAGAAATAAATAAGATTTTTGTGATGTTTGTTATAAGAGAAGAATGAAAGAAAATGAATAGAAAAAATATTTTCTTCTTTTTCTCTTTTGTTTGGTTAGATAGAAAATGAGAAGAGATTGATGATGTTATGATTCAAAATTACAAAAATATCTCTAAAACAAAGAAAAGAGACATAAAGATGTTGTTTTATTATTAATTAAAAATAGATGTCATAATTTTAAATTATAAATTTTATTATAATTTTAATTAACATTTTTCAATTGATATAGTTTGGGACACCATTTAAGACAACAGATCCTTATTTAGATAAAGTTACACTTTCTCTTCTCACTTTCTCCCTATAAATGGATGGAGAGAATGAAATTTTGTGGGTCCACCCACTTTTTTGCTCCCTCTCTCCTTTCTCTCCTCTCAACCAAATGGGAGAACTTTTTCATTTTTCTTCAACTTCTCTCTCTCTTCTCTCTTTTCTAACTTCATCTTTCCAACTAAAGGCTACAATCAACTCATTTTCTCATTTTTTTTCTTTCTACTCATACTCTTTTTTTTTTATCTTCTCTCATCTTATTTTCTTCTCTAAACCAAACAACTCATCAATATATTAGACCTATAAAGTTACATAGAAAAAAAGTATTTGCATGTGTATTGAGTTGTAAAGAGCATATCCCTATTTATATTATCCTAGGAGAGCTCAATATGGAAATACAATTTGTTAGACAAAAATGTATTCATTAATAATGCAAAAGTTTTATATATGATCCATATATTATATATCACTCATATTTAATCATCATTATCTCTTGAACAAACAATAGAAATAAGTATTAAACTATTTATAAAAATTTTACACTATCAATTATTGGCCGTACTAATTTTTCTTATATCATCACTTACTTATAGATGTATGAAAGTTTATGATTTTTTATTAGAAGCACTTACACAAGAAAGTATTGGACATATATATACGAGTTCAAATATATAGAAATTGTAAGAAACCTCAATCATTCTAATTAAGAAGGAAAAAAAATTAACTTAAAAATACATTCAATATATACATATATCACTTAATTAACTCATGCATATTAATGCCAATAAAGTCACAAATTAAGAAACATTAGTCTAATATGATATCTTTGAACATCTACCACTATTCGAACCAACATGAACGAAGCACAAAATTGCAATATATAAACTCACTCTAATTTGTCTCCCACCCCATGAAACAAAGAGATATTCACCATTTTCTCGCAACTTTGTCATCAATAATGGATTTAAAGACAAAATGTCAATTTTTCTTACCATATCAATTTAGTAAAAAGAAAATGTGTTCGTAGAAAATTTGATTGGGTCGATAATTTTCATCAAACCAACTAGTTTTGAGTGGTTCTCACCAATATAAGCAAATGATCGGTCTAGTTGCTATAGCATACCAATATGGAGTCTGATTTAGGAGTGACAATGAGTACCCGGACACAAAAGTAATACCCATAATGGGTTCAATCTAGGTCTATGATTTTAGACTCAGTGGTAATCAAGGTCGGAGCTTTTTTAAACCCGTTGCTAAATGTGATAGATCTGGATAATAGAGTATCCATATATGCGATTATCTAGGCATGCAAATGTTAAATCTCGAAATATATATAAGAAGAAAGACTAAATCCTAAAATCACCATGTTGAACCGAAATAGATTCGTTGCTTAGAGTTGTCGAGCTTTGGTTACCAGATCATTGTCGCACAAAGTCGTCACTGCCCAAGCTGATGTTGCCTCCCAAAGGCGTCGTTCAAATGCTTTACAAGTGGGGTCTCCACAAAAGTAAATGAATAGAGCATGACCATATATAGTGAATAAGATTACATTTTCTGTCTTATAATATGTGTTATTTGATGTATTGTAAGTTGTGATTGATTAAATAAAATGCATTTAGATTAAAAATATAATTAATAAATATTTTTCTAATCAATAGCAACTTATACACGGAGTAACATATATTATACAAAGAAGATGTAGTCTCGTAATGAACTAGTCTAACCCATCAGAATAACATATTTTCTCTATATGAATTTAATAAGACTCATAAGTATCCTTAAAAATTCTTGGGCAATAGCATCATTTCAACCATCCATTCTTTGCTTCAAACAATCCACTTTTTTAAACATGAAAAAGATTTGCGTTACATAATTAATAAAATCTTAACAAATCATAAATAATAAGATCGAAAAATATAAATTCAGTTGTTTCCAAATATGACATGTCGGATATGATTAGGTAGTATGGAAAAGAAAAAAGAAAAAGGAGATTTGGTGGGTCCACCCATGCAATTTTTCCTCTTGTGTGTGGACTGTTACTGTTATTCAGATTCATTGAATCCTTATATTCCAAAAACCTTAAATTTCAAACAAAACAATACAAAACAAAAATCCCAATTTCTATTTCCTCAACCATTTTGATCTTCATTTCTAGCCTCCAATGGATTCTGAAGCCAATGATAAGAACACCGTCTTCAGAAAACTAAAGGCCAAACCCCAAAATAAGGTTCCTCCTCTTTTTTTCTCATATTTTTTTCAATTTTTTTAAAATAAAAAATTATTAGGGTTTGGAATTTTCATTTGTATTCACTGGTTCACAAGATCTGGTTTCAGATCTGAGATAATTAGGTTGATTTTTTATGAATTTGAATTTGTTTGTGGTTTTGTTTACTTCAGATGTGTTTTGATTGCAATGCGAAGAACCCTAATTGGGCATCGGTCACATATGGGATCTTTCTCTGCATTGATTGCTCCGCTTTTCATCGCAGTCTCGGCGTCCACATCAGCTTTGTCAGGCAAGTCTTGTTCTTCTATTTTTTAGCTGATTTTGTTTGAAATGATGAATTGTGATGTTGATTTTGAATGAGTGAAGTGATTAAATTGGTTTGCAATGTGATCGTGTAGTGTAATGATGTAGAGCGAATGATATGCATGTGGATTAGTTTTGAGTAGTGTGTTATAATGCTATGCTATCTTTTAGAAATTCTCCTAAATCCAAATGATGAAAAGATTGTTCAATGTGCCAATTGTTCTTTTGGTTCCTGAAATTTTAACCACCTACAATGTAATGATACTTTCTGACTTTTGGAAAATCGTATATTTGTTTGCTAGCCCTTTAAACTATGATAGTTGAGTCAAATTGGTTGTTTTTGGACAAATTTCACTGATAAGTAAGTATCAAGTTGACTATTTTTTTGGGACTATTATGATAAATGCTTACAGTTTCAGGAATTAAAATGAGGGCACATTTCTTCTCTCATGGCAATGAAATCAGGCTCAGAAGCATAGCTTCTAATATGTAGTTTGAAAATAGGAAATTGATTCCATGGTCCATGAAGCTGTCTAGAATAAAGAAATGTGAGTGGTTTTTCCTGTGCCAGTGTAACCTAAATTTTGGAGGTCGGAAAACTCTGGGTTTTAGTCCAAAGATGGTGTCTGTGCATATCTGAAAGTGGGTGGTCAATGTGATTTAAATTTTTTGGAAATATTACTATACATTTGATAAATAGCTTGAAATGTTTAAAAGTTTTATCCAAGTTAAAATTTATACCACATGCCTCAGGGTCTTTGCTTTCTGTTTAGATATCATAATTCATAAGAAGTACATTACATTCAAAAGCGATAAAAGTAGTACAATAAATGGAAGGATGAATACATCAATCTCTTAATAATTGTTATTTTTAATGTAGATCTACGAATTTAGACTCATGGAGCCCCGAGCAACTAAAAATGATGAGCTTTGGAGGAAACAATCGTGCACAGGTTTTCTTTAAGCAGCATGGCTGGACTGATGGTGGTAAAACAGAGGCAAAGTACACATCCAGAGCTGCTGAGTTGTATAGGCAACTTCTTTCAAAAGAGGTAGCTAAAAGTATGGCTGAGGAGGCTATTGTTGCATCCTCACCTTTTACTTCTCAGTCTGCTCAAGGGGCTAACGGACTTCCTGAAGTCAAGACCAATGAAGCACCAAAACAGAACACTCTGGAGAAGCCTGAAAAGCCTGAGAGCACTTCTTCACCTAGAGCTTCGTATACAGCAGTTTCCAGTACCATCAAGAAGCCTATTGGTGCTAAAAAACCTGGGAAGAGTGGGGGACTTGGTGCCCGTAAACTCAGTAGAAAGGTATGCAAATAGTTATATTTGTTTGCAGATTATGACAACAATATGTTTGAAGTTCCTACTTTTGCCATTATCTTGTTTTCTCGTTTAGTTCGATGGTATGATTTGTTGACATATTATCCTTATGAGATGTAGCCAAGCGAGTCTCTCTATGAGCAAAAGCCTGAAGAAGTACCTTCTCCGATAGTTACATCATCGACAAACAACAATTTGTCTGATGGGCCATCTTTGACATCTCGGTTTGAGTATGTAGAAAATGTCCAATCATCTGAGTTCAATTCTGAAGGTTCACATGCAACTGGTCATGTCTCTGCTCCAAAGTCAACAAGCTTCTTTTCAGATTTTGGAATGGATAGTAGCTTTCCAAAGAAATCTGGGCCAAGCTCCTCAAAAGTGCAAGTAAGCCATGTATTGCAACCTTTTTCCCTTGCAGTTTTAGTTTCCAGGTTATCATACAGAGTTAAGTTATGTACGATAATCCAAATTCTGATACATAGTATATATTTAGTATTCATTTTAAAGTTGCTAACAAGATACAAATCCGTGGAGCAAGACAATGTTAGTTGCAACTTTTGGACAAAATGCTTGCATTTAAGTATTTTATAAAAATAATAAATTCTAGCATACATGTAGAATCATCTATTAAAAACTTATTCCATGATAATTACACCCACAAATAAGCATGTTACAGACTCAAAATTAAACAACTGCTGGAGGTGGAAGCAGAGTGAGTAAGGAGGGCAGTAAGTGGGAGCATTTACAGCTATGGGAGTGGATAGATTAAGAGGGAATAATTAGCATTTAGCTCAGGAGTTTATGGCAAATGAACAGGCAGACAGTATAGAGAATAAGCATTACTATAGTCATCTATAAAACCTTGCATTTTTTTAGTAAATATTTTATCCTGCTCCTTATTTTTTGCTTGGCTATGCACCTTATTTTGTTTCCCTATGGTTCTTTTATCAGATTCAGGAATCTGATGTAGCGAGAAAGAAGTTCTCAAATGCTAAATCTATTTCTTCATCCCAATTTTTTGGAGACCAGGACAAAGCAGATGTGGAGGCTAAAGCTACACTGTCAAAGTTTTCAGTATGTGTTCTTTATTTTAGTAGCTTGCTTGAACATTTTGAGAATGTGCATTTCTTAGACAGTGGGTGTTCATATTCATGATTTGGGATTGGATGAGTTCATTCATACCTCATCCCCCTTCTTTTGAGCTTTCAAATGTTTTTTTCTTGTCAAATCAAGCATGAAGATTAGAGAGATAGGAATGGTTTTGTGCCGTCAAACAAGTCCTTTTCTTATGTACCAAAACAAGTCCTTTGTTTTAAACATACACAACTATAGACAAACGTTTGTGGTACGTGAGTCACAGTTTTCTGCTCTTTCTGGTCACGTATGGACCAGTTTTCCTAATATCGTTGTGACCATGGAAAACCATAATCATGGTAAATATCAGATAGGCCTAAAGTTATTTCTTCTTTTAGTTATATATGCAGCTATAAAAAATATGGGTCAGTATCTGTCTTATTAACTGTTTTTACTAGGACGTGATTTGTCTTATAAGTGATGAGGTCCTTTATCCTCCATTCTCTTTATGTTGACATTTCCTTCATAATTCCAGCACCTTCCACTGTTCCACATCAATTCCCTGCTTCCATGTGTCCCTTGATTAAAGTCAACTTTCTCTTGTATAATATCCTCTTCCACTACACTTCTCAGTTCATTCCCTATTATACCCTTATTCCCCCTCTCGTTTCTATGATATACATGAGTTGAAGGCCCATGAATCAGAGGCCATCATTAGATGATAATAATAAAACATGGACAGTACAAGCTTACTATGTCCACACGAAGGTGAAGTTGTGAACTGGTACAATTGCATGATATAAGTATTTTGCACATGTTACGTGGTTCTCTCTGTGATTGTAAAATATAATTTTCTATCAAAAAAACTTCTTAATTATTATTCTCAGTGGTGAGACCTGCTAATAATGTGATAGAAACAGTATTAATTCCCATTTTAATATACCTCGAAAAATGAACTGCTTTCATGTGTTTACGAACGAGCATTCTTTTGTATATTCTTGATGCTTGATGCCAGGCTTGAGCAAATTCAAAAGTTATTGATTGTAAGCACTGTAACCAAAGGGCACTTAAGTATTAATGCTTGAGGCTATTGTTATTTACAGGGTTCGACTGCCATCTCTAGTGCTGATCTATTTGGCGACTCGAGAGATAACTCCTCTGTTGACATTACTGCTAGTGACCTCCTCAATCGTCTATCTTTCCAGGTATTCCCTAATTTTTACTGGATTTTGGTCAGATATTTCATTCCCTGTTGTTTCATCACCTCAAAGGAAGAATTGTTATATAATTAAAGTCTTGTTATTAGTCCCTGTATTAATATTCGATCCGATGTTATACAGGCACAACAAGATATCTCTTCCCTTAAAGGCATTGCTGGAGAGACAGGAAAGAAACTCAGTTCTTTAGCTTCCAGTTTCATGACAGATCTGCAGGACCGAATCCTCTAAAATAGTACTATTCTGCATTCAAGAAACCTTTTGAGTCTTTTCAGATACCAATCAATTATGTTTAGAATGTAATATAAGAGTTAAATATACAGTTAATTGAGTTTTTTTTCTTTTTTTTTTGTACAACAGGTATTGTTTTGAGATGGTTAATTTGTTTTAGATTTTTATTTTTTTGGGTTAGTGCAGTTTGTTGCCAGCTTGACAATGTCATCTCCTACCAAGTAGAAAAATGACTTTGTCCTTTACATTGAACACAAGATAAAATAATAGGCAAAACTGCTATTTTGGTTCCTTACTTTATCTGTTTTTTTTCATTTTGATAGATATTTGAGGGATTGGATAGCTTATGTATGCCTTAATAACAACAAAAAGAGTAGTTATGATTTGGTATGAGTGGCTCTCTGATCCGATTTTGTGTTTGGAGTGCTATGGTTAGTTTCTGTTTTGTTGGGTTGGTATAGTGGTTCCTTTTTATTGTGGTGGATTGTCTTCTCTTCTGTGAGAAGTGTATAGTATGGTTTTTGGTCGTATTTTTTGCTCTTCTTAATAAACTTTTCACTTATAAAAAAAACAACAAAAAGAGTAGTTATCACATTATTAGTTTTGTAATTTATCACTAAAAAGCTCAAGTTTATTTTTGCATGCCACACACTCATTATAGATGGAATCATGGAGAAGAAAGAAGAAACTTTGCATGCTTAGATGGAAAGAAAGTTGTCAAAAGATTAATGCTAGTTTATTAATATTTAAAATTCAATCTCAGTGGGTAGTTTATTGTCTTTGATTTTTGAGAACCATAAAGTATTGGGGAAGATAAGGAACAAAATTTCTACTACAAAAGGTTTGTAAGAAAATTAGAATGGGCCTATGTTTTTTTTAACTTATGTTCTATTTTAGAATGAATGGTGCTCCCATAAACACAAGTAAATGCAAAGGAACAAGTTGCTAAAATACTATACATTCTAACACACTTTTAAAGGAGAATATGTCTTCTGTCTCATAAAGTGTGTCACTCCACATGTTGTGGGATCCATGTGTCATGTTTTACAATTGTATCCCGACATGCTTTGCAGCCTTTAGATTTGTCCTTGGTGAACACTGAAATTCTGGCATCACCACCCACACCACTTTTGTAGCAGATGGACATTGTGTAAGCCTAAGATACCAATTGCTAAGAATCTTTGGAAAACTACATAAAAGCTAATTACTGTTGTGGGAAAGCATGAATCCTTATCAACCCTACCCTAGAACCTCATGCTTCCTCATTGAAACAAACATTCTTAAAACAATGTTGATTAATAGATGCAACAAGTTCAAATTCATTAATCGAAAAACTTCGGAGCACATTCTCCAAGCTGCCATTACGACCGGTCCGCCAACAAAGGGTCGTAGTCGTGGACCTTAGCTCACACACACCTAACTTTTTGCACACGATCATGGCATTAAGCTCCCACTTGATAAACATGATAACTTAGCAATTAATTATTTTTAAACACTGAAGTAGAATTGGAAGCAAAGCAAAGCAAAGTTGAATTAAAGTTGAATTGGCAACTTCAGGTAATAACGTTTATATTAGTACTTTATTTTACATTTATCAATTCAAATAATGGAATAAATTTACAATAACCCTATAAAAAACCATAATATGCTTCTAATCCCCTCTCTACCACCCCAAAAGGAAGAAATGGCATAAAATACAACATATATGAGAAGCAAAACAAACAAATGAATCATGTTATCAACCTAACATTAGCTCGGACGCGATGAATACCAGCACTTAAAGCACGCCGATCATGAACAAATACAGATTAGGTTCTGTGATGCTGAACCTTGCTTGGCAGTTGAACCAAGCAACATTCTAAATCTAATTTGTAAAGCCATATTTGGAGGGGCCTTTTCTTTTATAACAAATTCCATGAGCAAGATTGCCCGATTCTACGTATACTTAAGACAACTGAAGTTCTAGCCACGGGACATCTCGTGATGGATGAAAAGGTAACGGGTTCCAGCAGGATGCTACGCTGGTTTGATTTGCATTTTCTTTCTTCTCCATGGCTGGTTTTGGGGCTTTTGCAATCACATGCAGTAGATATAATACAGATTTCATTGTCCTGGATTGAACTCCATATGTGGATATATATATAAGCAGGTTTCGGTGTCGCCTAGTTGAAAAAATAGGGAGACTCCAAAACCTCTCGAAGATCGAAGTCTCCTCGCTCTGGTAAGGGAGGAAACTTTAATGTGGGAAAAGACTTCTGAAAGCCGTCTAACAACTGTCAAGAAGGAATAGAACATTCATGAGTAAACAAGCGAATTGGAATGCAATACAAGTTTACAAAGTTAAAATCGATTTCATGAAAATGCTTCATTCTTCAAAGGGGTGTTTGTGTCATCAACATAACTGCACATTTCTATTTCAGTATGAATATCTATAAAGAGAATTGCAGTATTCCAATCCCAGAAAATAAGAAAATTTACAAAAACAGGACCAGAGAGACACATTTATCAAAATTGAAGAACGTAGTTACGGATACTTTACATTTTCCAATATTGGAGCCTCATAGAGTTCGACGAACTTTTCCCTGAGTATCCTGTTCATTTCATCAACATCACATGCATGTGTCCAGTATGAATCATGTACCCCTGCAATGAAGTGTTAGGAATAGGCCGCATTAGTAAAGTATATAACAGAAGAAATAAGAATGTGCCTAAGTTAGTTAGGCCCAGTTAGTGAAACAGTTAAGTTAGAGTTGGTTAATTAGTTAGCCGAAAAATTAGAAGAGGGGTCGAGAAGAAGAGCTATCTGATCATTTGTAGAGGGAATTGGAACCTTTGGGGCCATAAGGAAAGTTCCAGGTCGCTCGAATACCGAGAGAATTCAGTGTAATTCATGGTGAAGTGATTTCTATCAATAATATTCTGATTCCTCCTACTCTAATCCAGTTTCTATCAAAAAATCATTGGTTTTCTAAATTTAAATTCTTAATTACAAGATATCATTGATAAGAATAGAAAAATGCCCATGTTAATGACTGTGTATGTGCGTCTCATATAACCAGTGAGGACCTGCAAAGTTCAACCCGGCTTTTTTGCATGCAACTGCAGTCATCATCATATGAGAACCATCAAGGGAGTGAACAAAATTTGGCGGAAAAGCTGTCCTCTGCCTTTTAACCATGACCTGATTTGTAAAGTATGAAATGCGTTATTTAAATTGAAATAATTAACAATAGTTAATATAATAAAGCAAATAAATGGAATATTGGCCCACGTTTATCCGAAAAGAAAAGTGTTGTGATGTGTATTAGTCAGGAAAAAAATTCACTCTCCACAGTCGAAATAGTGATTCTTTCTAGCAGATGGCAAGGACAAGATATTTCCTTCTATATTGACTCAAGGGGTTGCAGGTTTTGATATGTAACATCAAAATAATCGCGGCTATACATTCTAAGTATGCAAAGGAATAAACAGTAAAATTCAGTCCATAAAACATGAAATATTCTACTCTGATTTGAACCATCATACAAGTCATTGAATGTATGTCAATTCTGAATATGGTAGGTCAATTTTGATCAGATCATTAGTTACCTTGTCAGTCTCACGCTGTAACGTCAATATCTGAAGGGAAGTCTTCACCTGCATTAAATCGAAATTAGCATATTACTGACGGTAAGATAGTAATCAAGCTCGTTTGACACTGAGAAATAAATAACAAAATAAAGACAAAAATTAGGCAGACTGTCGAGAATATTACAAGATGTCTTCCTATTTGTCGGTAAGGTTGCACTACAGGAAGGCCAAGGGGAGTGATCCACCGGACTGCTTGGTTTGTGGAAGCTATCACCTATTCCATGTTCAACATTCAACTGTTACAATGCATAAGAGACAAACAGAATACAGCCTACAGCAGAATCAACATGAAAACATGGGAACGTGGTAAAGTTGTCCGTACAATAGAGCGAGCAAAACATGGCAAGAGTAACTATTAGCGAAATAAAAAGGTCTGACAAGGGTCAGTCTAAAATAAAATATTAAACAAATTTCTTGTCTCCTACTCCAGGTTCTAGAGGACAACACCTAAAAAGTGGTAGCGACATTATATGCCTTAGCATGATCTCTGCCCAAATATATATGGAATGGAAGGCATCTAAGCACTTAATTGTTAATACTAGAGCAAGTGTCGAATAAAAAACAAAACGTAGTTGCTCGGTCAAGTGTACAGGCTGAATTCAAGCTATGGCACCGGCAACTTGAGTTGCCACGGATGAAGATTATATTGGATGATCTTAGAATAAAGTATGAAGCTCATATGAAGTTGTTTTATGACAACAAATCTGCCATTACCATTGCTTATTACTCGTTTCAACATGACATAACAAAATACATTGAGATATACTGACATTTCATCAAGGAGAAATTGGCGCATGTGTTCCTTCGAGATTCCAGTAGCCAGATATGTTAACTAAGGGGCCACACATAAAGGTTACGAGATCTTACAAGCAAAGAGGGAACAATAGATGTCCACTTGCTAGCTTGAAGGGGAGTGTTGCGATATCTTACATAGTTAGAATATTTTGTAATTATTGTAGATTGTGTAGATATTAGGATTTTTTTAGGATTAGTTATTTATTCCTTGCTGCCTATATATATATCGTAAATCCTTGTAAAGTCATATATGACATTCTGAGATAATATTCATATTTGTACCTTCCAAGTAATTACATTTATGGAATTTAAATAAATATGACCAACAAGCAAAAAAAACATGTCAAGATAGTCCTAGGACAAATTAACAGATCTAAGAAGCTAAAATGTTAACCCAAAACTTTTGAACATTAGCTATATTTCAGAGATATAAATAGTTAAACCACTCGGTCCTTCCTTAAGTAATACCATTCAGGGAAAATATTAGTCATACCTTTGCACAATCACCTAGCCAACTCATGATACTTCTTGCAGCCTCAAACATCTCTTCTAAGGCGATTAGAGTGGTCTATAAAACAGTGAATTGTAAGTTAAATATCGAATAGAACAGATTTAGACATGTTCACAGACATCTCCACGTAATAAACTTTCTTACTTTTGCTGCATAGCAAGCAGCAGCAAACAATTCCGAATCATCCTCAATGGCACAGCGCTCTTTTAGCCTCCTCTTTATCTGGTCCCGAGCCCCAATGTAAGTCACTCCATAAACTGATGTCATTACTGTCTGCTTCACCAATTTTCGGTCCACCTAATGATGTTAAGTATGAAAAGAGTGTTTAGTTGATGTAAGACTGAGGCTGACATACACATCTGTGCTTAGTAGTGGATCTGCTGCAGTCACGTTAAGTACCCGCATTGCGCATGGCATCACAACCATCAAATAATTATTTAGGGCAAAATAAAAATTATAAATTAACACTCGGTCATTGACAGCACTGACTGCAGCCAAATTTTTAAGTCAGCAGATCCGGGTCCTTTGTGCATCCACATTCCAAAAGGAAAAATGAAAATACAAAAGAAGTTCTCCCGGTTCCATTTTCAACTATTCCACAGAAATACTTCTAGCACATACAAACATGTTTGGAAAGATGAAAAATGAAGAAAACCTGGCTGATCAAACGTCTAGCATGCAAAGCATTTGGATTAGTTTGCGGATCTTTCTCTGCATCTCTTTTCATGATTTCAAGTACTCTGCACCATAATACCACACTTAAAGACATCAAAACAGTAGTCATTAAACACTTTTAAGCTATCAAAACAATTAAATTATTTCCAACAACAAAAGAAAATCATACCAATAAGTGGTGTGTTCAATAAATTAGAGAGTGGTGTATAAAAACTATACTTTTTGGTTCCCTAACCGTTGTCATTATGATTAACAAACCCAATTTTAGATTACCTTGTATTCTATTTAAAAACACATGATCTTCTAATTAAATTATTAGAAAAACATTTTGACACATATAATGCCTTTATGCACATGGATGCAAAATGCTGTATACCTGGCAGCAATTCCTGAGTAAACATCGGCAGGCTGGTCTCCACCAACAAGATTGACTGCAGCAGCTCCCAACTTCAAAAGAAAAGCGGATGATGACTCATAAATAAAGATATTGTTGTAATGGTACATTAAAAAATATAACATCATATATTATTAATTTATTAGGACAATTAGGAAAACCATAGGTGAAATAATTGCGAAAGATTTAGAAATAAATGCAATGTCAGTAGACTAAGGCTTGGTTGTTTTTGTTAGGACAGATTATTGTTTTTCCTTATTGTATGAAAATAGTTAGTGGCCTTAGTCTATAAATTGTAACGAGACCTTGTCAGAATATTCATTCAGAAATAATATTATTCAGTCTTTTTCATTCAAGTTAGTTGCAGAGCTCCCAAGATGGGGCACTCTAGTTCTGCAACCAACCATGGCTCGCCTTCATTGCAGCCACTGCAACCAACCCTAGTTTGCCTTCATTACTTCTGATCCCATTGTTTTTTGCACCTTCATCGTGCTTTGACCTCACTCCAGTCACCATACCAGCCGCAAACATGGCCATCTGACACAGTTTTTCCAGCCGTCGACCTCACTGTTAAAACCCCGCCCTAATCCACCTAACATCCAAGGACCCACCGCCTTACTCCATCTCACACACCCTCACATGCTGCCCAGCTTCTCTGCACAAAAACCCACACACCTAAACTTCAATTGAGCATGTCGGCACAGCCAGATGCCATCCCAGCTGTTATTCATCCTACTTAATTCATCTAAACCTCAACCTTATGCTCCCGACCTGACACTTCAAACATTTTTCTGAATAACTGACCTTGACCCACAAGAAATTACCTACTGATTTGATAAAAGGGAAAAAAATTTGTACCCGTTACTTATTTCACAATATGTTTCCTCCAAAAGCCTTTGCCCTACAGCATAACAGTTATGTTTCACCGCTTGATTCTATCAGAATTCCAACAGAAACACAGTAAACATTGAAGGGTAAGAGTTGGGCTAAAGCCATGAATGATAAGATCAGTGTGTTGGAAAACAATGGAAATGTGACCTTGTTGAAAGACCAAGGGGCAGAAGGTGACTAGGGTCACCAGGGTGCAATGCATCTATACCTGGAAAATATTGATCTAATGATACATTGGATCAATATAATAAGGCAAGATTAGTTGTAAAAGGTTAAAATCACACTTACGAAGTTGATCATCAAGAGACATTTGCTCTAGTAGCAAAGATGTAAGATTGGTTTTTAAATAATGTTTTTGAAGATGTAAGCTCGTGGAGTTTGTGATTCAACTGTACAAATCAAGTTAACTTCGAGAGTTTACCCAAATTCTCTAGTCTGACAACCTTGACTCTATCTAAAAGCTTATCACACTCCTGTAGAAATCCCACACTACCCAAAACAAAAACCAAAACCAAAACTTGGAAAGTTAAATAAAAGAATATAGAAAACTTAACCTTTATATTACCTTGTCCCTGCCAAGGGCTGCATAGTGTTGTAGGCCATTGCATGAACCATCCTAGCAAGTATGGAGAAAAATTGAAATTAGGAGAAACATAATACTAGAGCATGGGTTACACTCAGTGAGCTCCAAGTCTCAATTTCATCAACATGCATACTCATGGTGAGTGATTAGGAAACATCAAATCAATATTATTTCAGGATACAGTTTTAAGTATGAGAGATGTTTATCAATTCTGTTTGTGCATCATAAGAGACATATGTAATCAAATCTTGATGTATGATCAGGCATTAGATTTTCAGCTTCTTTATATGGGATCTGTTGGATATATGTGAATCGATGTCTTGACTTAATGCATAGGCTAACCAAACCGGTTCATGTAATTATGTTTATCACGTGTATTTATTTACATTTATTACATAGGGCCTCTCTCTTTCTCTCTATGTATGTGTATATGTATATATATATATATTTATATTACAAGTGTGCATATTTAGTAATGATATATCCTCCTACAAAATCAATCTACAAATCCTCTTACGCCACAAGAAAAGTGACATCTGTCACAAATACCACTTTAAAGTACACAGATGCGTATCACTTTTCTTGCGGTGCAAGAATATTGTAGGTTGATTTTGTAAGAGGGTATATCATTACTCAATAAGCTGTGTAGTTTAGACACAGATTTTAACAAGCCTCCTCTCTTTACACGGGCTCCTTATAATAGCAAAATGAAGCTAAGCCTGAGCTAGCTAGTGTGTTCAGCTCAGCTTGGTTTGATTACATATAACCAAATATACAAAAACAACTAAGCATCTAAGCCTTTATCCCAATAGGTAGGGTCAGCTCACGATAGTTCACAACTATAGTTCAATGAACATTATATTCATCGAGAAATGCAAGCATGCTAAAACCAAACATTGGTTTAATATAAATCTAATGTATATTAAATAAGATATGTGATGTTCGAATGTTATCACAATTTAACAATTTAGGGATATGATAAGAACAAACTTCCTAGATAGGTGACAAAAACTTAGACATAACACGTTTTAAAAATCTAAAGCAACAAGAATCTGCTTTCTGATTGTTAGAACATAGAATTAACACATATTTCTTAAAATGCCATTTGGTTAATGCATGTATTATATTACAGGCGCTTCTCCAAAAAAGAAATGAAAAACATGCTTCATCCATATGCACATTTGCCACCTAGATACAAATCAATTTTAAAAGCCTTAATTCTCTTGCAAACCCCTCTGGTATTACAAGAATTGATGTTATTTTTCTCCAATTTAGATGAAAAATTAAGAAATGTGGCTAAATTTTCCTTTTCACTACAACGCAACATCAGAAAATATGTTCCCAAATGGTAATAGGAGAAATGCTACCTGGTGTACAGGCATATGAGAAATGGTAATGTCGGGAGTGGGGCTTCGTAATGCTTCAGACAGATTGATACATGCTGCCAAGCACTGAAAAGGATCCTCTGCTTGCAACCACCACCGCCCTCCTTCAAGAGGCTTGTCTGCGGAATCAAAAATATCATCCAGGTGATCCTCGGTAAATGCTATTCGACCCTCATAAGATAACTTGTCCACACCACCAGCATACAAATTTGCCAGATGTATTTTTAACCATTGCAAGCCTGACTTCCCTAGAGCACGTCCTTCTGCGAACTCTAGTATGCCTCGACATAAATCTGAACCGAGATGGTTCAAATATGGGTGCATGGGATAAGCACGCCCACGAAAATCAAGATTGTGTGGATAGTAGAATCCTTCTTCATCCTTCACTTTTCGTGCAACCTATAACCAAATAGTCAATGCAACAATGATGAAAATATGCAATTTCTAATGGAAAGAATTTGATATAACCCAATCTATTCAAAAAAAATTGCAGGCTCCTTACAGCAAGCTTCAGTTCTATGTCACATCGTTGTGAATGTCTCTCATTATTCTCCTTTTTGACAGTTTTGACTTTCCATTTCCATTTCCGGATTTCTGATTCATCTGTTGTGTTTGGTTCAACCGGAAAGGGAACCTTTGAGATTTAAGAAAAGAGTCAAACAAAAACTACACAAATGAGTAGAGTCACTATAAAGGAAAAGGACATAGAGGATACACAGCCAATTTAGGATGCAGATACAACTTGACCTAGCTACAAGCATGCAGAATGCTTTGAAAATTTTAGGATACAAGGCAGATACTAACTGGATCAAAATAATTAAATATTATTTAATCCACTGTCTTAACATATAATTTCAAATTATTTCATCAAAAGTCCAGAACCAAAAGCATCAAACCGATCCATCATTTTATCTATCAACTTCAGGAATTTGACCCCCTCACCTTCTAAAATCTACATACAACAACCAAAGCCTTATTCCTACACGGTGGAGTCAGCTACATGGATCGAACAATGCTATAATGCTCTATCATAAATCATGTTCATTGACAAAGTTGTAATCTCTAAATCTTTCTTAATTGTTTCGCTTATTGTTTTTCTTGACCTCTCTCTACCTCTAGAAATTGGACTAACCTCCATTTGATTTATTCTCCTTACTGAAACTTCTAACGGTCTCTTCCACATATACCTAAGCCACCTAAGCCATGATTCTACAATTTTTCTACACTAGGAGCTATTCCAACTTTCTCCATAATGCATTAATTCTTAATCATATATTATCTAGCATGTCTATTCATCCAAAGCAACATTCTAATCATTGCTACATTGAGATTATTCTTTTGTTGACATTTTACCACCCAACATTCAGTTTGATATAATTTTGGGCCTTATAATTCAACAACTCAGCCTTCGTCTCACTAAGTAAGGTCGGCTACATGAATCAAACGACGTCATAATGCTCTATCATAAATCATCTCTATTGACAAAGCGTTGATCTCTAAATATTCCCTAATCGCTTCGCCTATGGTCTTTCTTGGCCTCTCTACCTCTACAAATTGGACTAACACTAACTTCCATTTGATCTACTCTTCTTACTGTGACTTCTAACAATCTCCTCCACATATACCCAAATCACCTGTACTGTGATTCTACCATCTCTGAGTTGCAAAGAAAGTCTTAGTGCCATGAAGAAACAGAACTTTGGACACTAGAAATTGGGGAAATAAAAGGGCATCTCCGACCCAAAGGTCCCTCCTAGAATTTAATGTGATAGTGGTTACCCACCTTTAAACAAAGAAAAGACTTCAAGGCAAATTAATTGTAAGGTATAAATTTCCAATGACTAAAATGAGAGGATTGTTTTCAACTTTGCATCCAACCTACCATACTCACTATACACTACTAGTGCCAAAGAGTGTGGGTACCAAAGGAATACACCAAAGCCATTTGGCAGCCCAAGCAACTTTCTCATACACCAAATTAACAAGACCTAAATCCCTTCCATCCTTAGGAGAGCAATACAAGTCAAACGTTTTAAACATAGTGCCAAACATATTGACATATTTAGCCAAATTTGTTTAATGTAAAACTTACAACATGTAAGCTTTTTCCCACAAGGTGGTGTTAGATACATGGATCAAATGATGTTGTAATATTATTAATGTAAAACTTCAATAATTTAAAATTAAAAATCAAGATGGGTTTATTTAGCGTAAAATTGCCACATCTACCTTTTTAGTGAAAATTGAAAATTAGATAGGGGGCAATCCTATTAATCACTTTTCCTCGAGTCAGCACAACTCACAGAATGTGAGTGCCTCAAAAAGGAAAAATGTTTGTCCTCACTCCTTTCTATCTGGCTATGGCTCGGGGTGCCTCCCTTGGTAGCCAAAGCTAAACTCTCCTGCTTTCAGCCCCGAGGCTAAGTGAAAAGGTAGTCATAGTCAAAGAAGTAGAACAACACAAGTGCCTTGGGCCAATTTATCAAATATGAGCAAAGTCTACTCAGAAATATGTATCAAGATCACATTCAGAATAAGAAATGAAAAATTTAAGGAGACATGTAAAATAAAAAATCATAAGGATTTTCTATGAATAAATGACCAACCATAGTGTGCGAGAAAATTTTCATATGCTTCCTAGATGGAAATCAACATTGTTGTGGTGGGATCCTATTGTAGCTAAAGATCAGTAGAATGAACGAAGAATTGAGGGAAGCTGGGAGTTCAAATAAACAAAATTAGCAACATTGTTTTGTTTGTACTCACATCTTGACGATCCACCAAGTCAGCCAAACGTCCTCCATTAGACCATATTTGACTTATAATACTGAGCACCTTTTTATTTACCCTCCATTTGGTATTGCCAAGGGTATCAAGTGCCTAATCACAAAGTGATACCAGAATCAGTTTCAACAATTATTAACTGTGGACCATGAATAGAGTTGCAAAATCACATACATTCATAAAAAGTTCCAACCTCAAAAACAGGGTCAAGTTGATTCCTTGGAGCCCTTTTAACTGCTTCTCGTTGTTGCCTTGCTCCATGTATTCTCATAACATAAGATGGCAAAAACATGTATGCTCCTTTGTCATACCTACCAAAATATTGCAACATTTCACAGAAAATTAAAAACTAGCATGCAGAGTCAAGTTGGAGGTAGGGTTGGCAATGAGTTAACCACTTAAGCTGTTGCACAAGGTTGGGCTCAAACTCAGCTCACGAAAAAATTTGTCTGGCTCATGCTCAGCTCAATAAGATAACAAACTAATTTTGGTGACGGAAGCTCTGTTCGCTAAGCTACAAGTCGCCCAATGAGCTAGCTCATACAAGAAGGAAGAAAGACACCAAATTCTCAACTTATGGGTGGTAATAGAGCGTACAGTTGTGGACTCGTGAGTCTTAATACATTTTAGTTTTCAAAATGTCTATACATAATAGGAATGGGGGCCGCTTGATCAATAAGGCAACAATTATAGAATAATGTAAATAATAATTAAGAAAAAGTTATTTGTATGTACATATATTAGACCATACACATGAGATATAGGGGGGAAAGGAGTTTATACATACATGCATAGTTGCATACACACACAACACACACGCACATATATATATATATATA
>NC_032025.1:20349580-20362946 GCF_001865875.1 Lupinus angustifolius
TGTGTTTTCATGCAATGTGTTTGTGTTTTCATGTAATGTATTTGCTTTCATGCAATGTATATGCTTTCATGAATGTATATGCTTTCATGCAATATATATGCATTTATGTGTATTCATACAAGGTATATGCTTTCATGCATGCAATGTATTTACTTGTTTTATATTTTTGTGTTTTCAATCAACTTTTGATGTTGAGGTGAGGACCATATCCTTAAATTTGCTGATAAGCCTTTCCGACAATTCAGAACTGATGCAGGAAAATGTATCAAAGATGTTGATGGTAATGTCAAACTTAAACCTCTAACCAAATATGTAATTGTCATTGAATATGAGGATTAGAAGGCTTTTGTCACTACATGCATAGAAGACAATCCTTTCTTGGTAAAATCATCATTTTGGTACTGACTTTATTCTTATTTATGCTATTGTATATACATATATATGATTGTTGATGTTAATTTTGTTTGTTTTTGTAGAAAATAAGTAATGAAACCACAAGAAGACATCTCAACCTTTCTATCCATACCGAGCTTCTCGAGCGGGGTATAGAGGAATCGAGGAAAAACTTGTAAGTATTGTTAATTTGTAAGTACATTGTTGGTTATGTTTTATATCCATATATCTAATTACATTATTATTGGTTATGTTTTGGTAGCTGGAACAAAATGATACACCCTTGACTGAACATGCAGTAGACCTCAGTATTCTATGGTTGGATGCCCGTAAGAACAAGGATGGTGTTATCGATCATTAACAAGTTCAAGAAGTGGTAAATTGTGTTGTAAGTGCTAATCGATCATTTAACTAAACTTGATTTCCATACTTTAATTATGAATGTCAATAATTAGTTTTATTGATGTGTCAAGTTTCCCTAAAAGAAAATAAGGCGGAGCTACAGACCTCGGATAGTCAGATGGTACTAGATAAGGCACTAAGAGTGCCTGAGTACTTTTCCCATATCTAGGATGCAGGATTTGGGGTAAGGAAATGAACATTTGTACCCCATCCAAAGCGAGCAACCAAAGCCAAAATGAATCGGATGCAAAATCAATTGGATACCCACATGGAACGGTTCAATGACTTCGAACAATCAGTGAAACTAAAGGGAGCTGAGTGGCAATGACAAGCTTTTGCCACTATTCCTTCAAGCATCAATGATTGTTGCACCAATGCTCCTCACAACATTCTCATCCCCGTTTGCATTCCTAGGGTAAATTGATTATATGTTTTAACTATATATGTTTTCATTATAGTCATAAACTAATTATATGTTTTAACTAACATATAGTGAATCAGTACTTGCAAACTTTTCCTGGATATCACATCTAACCGAGTAGTGGGTGTTGGTAAAGTGTACAACTCATCAGATTGTATGCTGCATAATTCAACTATTCCACCCCATCATATGAAATTCTCGATTGATATTGTAATCGATGATGATCCATTGCTACCAATTCCTCTCGATGAGGATATCTTGACATTGTGAAGGGCTATAGGCACTTATGTGACTTGGCCAATGGATCTTGTACATGTAGTTCCTTCTTAGGTATGATTTTCACCTTATGTTCACTCATATTATGTATATCTTGATCTATAATTGATATGTTTTGTATAGAATATTTCAAGAAAATGTACACTCTAGGCCTAGTGAGAAAGAGTTAGATTGCTCAACGATATCCCCTCGCATAGTAGAACAACATCTATTGAAAAACGCCAAAGTTGTGAAGTCTAAGGTTAAAAAGCAAAAAACTAAGCTGGTAAAGTCTACTAAGTCATCTTCAGGGGATGTGAGCTCCGCCAAAAAGGCCAAGTACTTCACTGAGATGTTTGAGCATGTACAAAAGTTGGAAGAAGGTGTTATAATGACGATATCATTTCCCAAGGAAGTCTTCAGAAATGATATCCAATAATTCATTAGCATGAATGAAGTTAGGGATGTATATGAACATGACTGGATAGGTGCAACTGCTATATGTGTATATATAAGGGAAACTATGTTTTCTTAACTTCTCCCTTTTGCATTTAATCATTTGCATTGTTATAATTAACTAATATTTGTGTTATATATATTAGGTACTTATATGACAACTTTATTATGAATGATAAATGGAGGGTGATGTTCATATCCCCACATGGTACCACTTTAGTGACGAGTAGCGACAATGACAAAACGGAGATCGAGGACCAAACAAAACATGTTGCAAATGCTCTCATCAATAATAAAGAAGCTGCATATTTATTTCATGCACCTTTTAATACCGGATGAAAATTTTTTAATTGATTTTTTGTATGTTTGCATATGTTTCTTGCAACTTTTAATATTGTGCTTAACGTTTCCTAACCGTGGGCATATGTTTTGTTAGGAAAAATTGGCTTTTGATTGCAAATAATCGCATCGAGGAAGAAGTATCCTACTTTGGCTCATTGAAACATGGTGATCTGAATAAGTACACCGCTATGAAAGAAACTTTTAGTAGGTAAGTGGACAACTCATTTATACTTTTAAGTAAATTTTTACTTTCCTAGGTGTTTAGTAGTTAAGTATATTTACTATTGTTTATGGGGTACAAATTTACAAAGCATGTATTCATTCTAGAAAAACATCGTCTCATGTCAAATGGACTCATTAAAGGTATTGGCACAAAAATAATCTCAAACAATTAAATGTGTAGTGTATTAATATTTCAATTAAGGTTATACTTATATGTTTACTTGATTTTAATTATAAACCCCTGCCAAAAAAACAATAAAGATTGTGGCTATTTCGTGCTGAACTTAATGAAGGAGAACATTTAGTAGATCATTCAATAGTGACCAGCTCCAGTATAGTTTGATGGAGATATATACACAGATGACCAAGTCAAAAAGATTAGGGAAGATTTGTCAAATTATGTATTTACTGTTAAACAGTAGTTTAGAGAATTCAATGTATAGATTTTAGTATAGGTATAGATTGTAGCTTAGGGAATTCAATTTTCATTGTAATGTATGTTTTGGTGTATGTAATGTATGTTTTGGTGTATATATATTCAAATAGTACAGTGTACTGTTCTATACACACACACAGATATATATATATATATATATATATATATATATATTTGTGTGTGTTATATGTATTTGGGTGTGTATATCTATGAACTACCAAGGGTTTGAACCCTTCTCTCTTTTTGATCGACGAATGGCTTTTTTATTTTATCAGATTTGGTTGACAGGTTAGCTCATTGCAAGCCCTAGTTGTAGGCCAATATGATTTGATTAAAAACCAAACTTATTAAAACATTGGAACAGCAAATTAATAAGATGCTTGAATTTCTTCTCGTGATTCAAATTGATATCTAAATTAAAGCACTGCCAAGCCAAATTGACTAAGCTAACATCGAAAAAATCCGTAGAGGCTTTACAGTTAATGAAAAATAAAATAATTTGTATATGTAGATGAAGTACCCTGTCCAATTAATAGGTGGCACCAACATTGGCATGTAGGGGATGACCATGTGCCTGGCCTGTTGATGTAAACACAATTTGATGTTAGCATCAGTCTCACAAATTTATGCATGACAAAACCGCAAGTTTTTCTAGTAACCTACTTAAAGAAATGTGGACATGAATTCAAGTACAAACAATTTCTAGAATATAACAGATCACTTACAGTCTTCTCAATGCCCTTTAGCACGAGAGGGTCACATTCAATAACACCGTATCTCCTGCTTCCGTTCCTATTCAAGCAAAAGTATTCAAGAAATAAAAGAAAATTATTTAAATGCAAAGATATTGATTACGATAGAGATGAAACAGAGATACTATCAATCTCACTGTGAATCAGTTGAAACTGTTTTAAGAGAATGCTTAAATGCAGGGTATATATCTGGTGGACTATCAGCAGACTGATTAGCCGGCGGTTGTATGTAGGCGGTTTCTATTAACAGTTGCACCAAACGAGAGCCAACCTGGAAAGAACAATAGCTGTGTTGTCGTAACATGAAAAGAAGAAACATTTTACTGTTCATAGGTACAATACAAATATGACAAACCTTTACTTGCCCTTCCTGTCCCCAAGGCTTCCGGTCATCTACTCCCCGAACTATTCCCATCGCTTGTTGCTTCTTCTGTTTTTTTATTAGACTAGCAACCTTTTTCCTAAGTCTCTGCTGATCTTTGACCATTTTCTCTTTCTCTTCAGTCAGTTTACCTCTTTCTGTGAGTCCAATATCAGATTCTTCATCAGGATTGGCAGTGATTGATCTCTTATCCTTTTTCTTCTTCGTCTCCTCCATAAATCGGTATATTCTAGCCTAATCCACATACAAGAGTGGAATTTCTGAACACTTCAATTTTGTGAAATAACAATAGTGGCATCTAACTAGCAACTACAATTGACCATGTTCTTTACCAAAAATTAATTTGAGTGACATGAGGGAAGAAACACTATGTATAACCATGCTAGATTATTGCAAAGGTACACATAAATTAACTTTCAGCAGTAAATTACTTGTTCAAAGAAGCAAGAAATAAAATTTGTATCACCAAACTAGGCAAACCCATGTAAGCTCTATTTGGTATAACTACCTAGAGGCTAATAAGCTAGGAGCTAAAAGTTGAGAGATGACATACGGATTAAGCGAATTGAAAATGTTCGGTATAATTAGTTGTAAAACGAAAGAAGCCCCTAACTTATATAAGCTCATAAGTTACCTCAAGTAGTTAATCAAATACGAGCTTATAAGCTTGTACCTTATTATAAAACAAGCCCCTCTACCAAACACCAAACTAACTTATAATCTCCATATGTAATACGAAAACATGCAAAATACATAATGTGGTTCAGCAACATAACAATTCATCGATTTCGATTCGAATAATAATACATATAAATTATAGAATATACCTCATGTTCAATGGCTTCACCTATTTGACAAGCAGCTTGGATGACCCTGGTACTCCCTACACCATTACTACTTGTCATCAACAATCCCATCAACTTATGCATTGTAATCACAGCCATCTTATCCGGCGGCAACTCGTTAAAAAATGGAGCATGGGTCAACCTATGCTTAGGTTCTTTACAAAGCTCTTGCTCAGCAGCAATAGCATTCCTTAACGGCTCAAACCAACCGAGGAACAATGACTTCACATAAGGCAAACTCGGCGCAAGCTTTTGCTCTCTCATTTCTTGCAACATTTCTTCATACTCTCTTGCTGCTTCTTCCCATGCTTCAGTCTCCATCTTTATCTGCCTCCTCTTAAGAACCTTGTACTTGTAGCTAATGTTCTGAAGATTATTATTATGCTCATGATTCTGATTCTGATGATTTTGTTTACCATTTTGTTCATTCAAAATTTCATCTTCTAACAAAATATCATCTTCTGATTCAATTGCCTCAGCTATGGTAGAGTAAGTTCTACTACATGATATGGATTTTTTCAAAGAGGAATCAAAAGGGTATTGAGAAAACATGAATTTGGATTGACCCAGTTGGTTTATTGAAGTAAAGATTTCAACTTTATTGGAACCATGAAATGGGTATAGAGAAATTGGGTTTGGGTGAGAAAATCTAAGGGAATTAGAGAGTAACTTTAAGTGCTTTGAACAAGCACGTTTTGCTAAGGTGAACCACATTTCTTGTTTCAAAGGAGAGAGAGAGAGAGAGAGAGAGAGAGAGAGAGAGAGAGAGAAATAGCAGCTTCTGTAAAACCCTTTCATAAACCTACGCCATTGTTTCTTTTCTTCTTTCACTCTATTCGGGTTTGACCCAAACCCGAAACCCGAAATTTATATCCGTTTTACTTTTTTGTTTTTGTTTTTATTTTCACTAATTCAATGTGGAAAATGGGTAACATTATTAGTGTTTCTACCTATAGATCCAAATATCTTGGATTGGTAGGTTTGGTAATAAGGTTGTAGTTGAAGTCATGAATGATAAGATGAAGCATTTTAGATGATTTTTGTTGGTTTCATCTCTACGAACGGAGTAATGAATGAGATGGCATTAATATTGTTTTGTCGGGTTGAAGTCGGCTTTGGACTACATTTAGTTTGTACTTGAAAATGGACTTTGACATTCAAACTAATAATTATAGAGAACAAAAAATAGCTAGAAAGAGTAAAAAGATGCTCGATGTAATGTACTTCATGCGTACGATCTCCACTATTTATATTGAGTGAGACTAACTTACCTTATAGTAAAAGAAGATTCAATAATATCATGGATGATGTCATGCTTGACTCCTACCAATTTGTTAAATCACCCAACATCTTAGGTACCTAGAGGCGAGGACACTAGACGTGCACCTCAACCAAAGGACATATTAAGCTTAGAACTAATCTCCCAAATATTGAAACTAATAAGTTATATATTTATTGATTTGAGAGTTGAGCCTCATTTAAGTGAGGGTTAACATTATTAATATTATTGCCATGGTGGATAATGTTAAATTTGTGTACAAACATTTTATGTGTTTTGTTTGATCGTAAAGAAGAAAGTGTAAAGAAATGAGCTGATGAAAAAGAAAGTGATGAGAAAATGAATGAATATTGTTTTGTTAATTTGGAAGGCAAAAATAATAATATTATTTTTAGGGGGAAAATAACCCTAAAATGAAGAAATGTTAAAAAAAACATTATTTTAAAATGGTGAATGAAAATACATATATTTTCTCTTTTCTTTCTTCTCAACTTTGGAGAGAGAGAAAAATGTTGCTTCTCTACTCTTATAAATATGGCAGTTTTTCCTTAAACTTAATATGGGTTAAGGTCTAACTAGCCACCAAAACATTAATGTGGAATTGTTTAATAGGTTTAAAAAATAAATTTAATATATGATAGATTATTCTTGCTTATGTAAATCCTCTTAGAGTAGCATTTGATCCTAAGGGTAAGAGAAGTCATGATGGTCCTACAACTAGGGTCAAGGCCAAGGCAAGAGTCCTTAAAGTCTCAAAGAACACAATTGACGCAGGAGAGGGTATGTGAGAAGAACATTCATGTCCTTAAGTCATTTTCTACTTAGGTTTATTTTATTTCCATTGAATCAAATAAATGAGATTACATTCTCATATAGTCTTAGGAGTTTAGTTTATTTGATGTCAAAAATATTAGTATTTAATTCATGTAATGTGGGTTGAAATTCATATATAACATGGTCCAGATTCATGATCAAGTAATTCACCTAGGTTCAAGGGTAACTAGTCATGGCTAGAATGATGGAATGGCAAGGCCTAGAGATAAGGAATGAGATTTAGTACAATATATATGCTTAAATCAGATTGGAATCAATCCACACGGTTAGTAAAAGATTTACGTATTTCAAATTGCTCAAATCTAATCTATCTTCAAGCAACACGGTTGGAGAAATTCAAGGGAAAGCTATCATCATTTCGGTTGGCCAAAAGGGATAAATCAAAGCTAAAGAGGGGAAGATAACTTCAATATGGTTTGTTGAGGAGATAATTTATTTCCTATCAACTAAAATTCGATCAGATTCAAATCCCTTAAAAATAGGAGCAAGCCACCACAACTCAACCATTTACATGATTTAATTAGGGGTTACATTATTATTTCATATATATTTTTAGCCTAAGTTTTAATTGGGATTTTTCATTATGCAAGTTAATTAGGACTTAGTCTTTATTTCAGCCCAAGACATTCAGATTGCCTATTTATGATATTGAATTATCAGTTAAGTTGAATTTTGATTAAATTTGAGTTGTTTTAGTTGAGAGCATTTCTTCTAAAAACCCTAGGTTGGTTGTGACCACCATTAACAAATTCTTATCAAGCTTTCTAGCTTGTGGCGAATAAGACAAGCTTATCAAGCATTTTTGCTTATGACGTTTCCCCCTTCTAATCTTTTCCATTTCTCTCACCAAAACAACCCAAAATTTCCCATAATTCACCAAAACCGAATTACAACTTAAAAAGCCCAAGATTTCAAGCTAACGCGGTCCTAATTCTTAGGCAAACCCCTTGAGGTTATCATCACGTGCTCCATAAACTTTTTGTTGGTGTTTGGACATTACTTAAGGTAAATGATGGGATTATGAGTTGTGTGCTTAATTCATTTTATACCTGTTACTTATCTTATCAAATAATTGAATTCAATCAACGTAAATTAGGTCTCAACTCTTAACTTCTAATTTATATGCTTTCAATTAATGTATAAGTTGTCACTTAACTTATAAGTCTTTAGTTAGTTTATCAATCAGGCAAAGACTATTTTAAGTATTGACATGGCAAATAAAAAACCATACAACATTATTAAGTAGATCAAACAACCATCCTATCCGTTAATGAAGAAACAAATATATGACTTTATATGTATTTTTAATGGTAAAAATGTTATTCTATTGTATATAAAAGGATAAAAATATCTTACAATATCTTTGTTTTCTTTATTTTTTTGTAGTATTTATCTCTCATTAATGGAGAGGATCCTTACTCACGTACATCACATGTGGTTGTAGGAATTAAAAACAAATAAAGCATATATTTTTTGGGTACAAAATAAAGCATATTTATCAAGATAATTCAACATTTTACATCTTACAATAAGGGCATATTCAGTTAAAACACTTTGGTAAGACGTGATATTACTAATATCAACTTATTTACAATGTAATCATGCATAAATGATTAAAATTAAATCTATTACTTAATAATCATATATATTTATCTTTTAATTTTCCTTGATCAAATAAAATTCAATGATAAAAATTCATTTTTCTAAATGTTCTAGTTTCTTTCTTGATTGTGTGAACATAATATCTCAATCAATGGAGAGAATATCTTATAGTAATCATTATAAATATCTTGTAATTAATAAGCTAGTTCAAGTTAGGACAATATGTTTATTAATTATACATTTAATTTTAAGGGATTTGTGATTCCTTTTTCTCTACTTGTTTTTCTATATTGAGACTGGATGTAAACATCTAATATATATTTAAAAATACTTATTTTCAAGGCTTTTAAGTATTTTTTATACTGTCAACAAATTATTTATCATTCATATGTTAATAAACACTGACTCTCAAATAAAAATAATACAAATTAATAGTGAATCACGTATTAACAATGTAAAAAATTCTACACTAATAATGCATATATTTTAAACTCAATTTTCATGAGAGAATTAGACATCCTAGTTTTTAATATCTCAAGCACTTACTTCTATCTTTATTTAAGAATACTAAGAGTGTAAAATGTATACACTGAAAGTGTAAAGATTTATATACATGCACTTCATCATCACCGTTCATTTGGATTATATTTTCTGAAAAGTCAACAATAATAAAAAATTGACGGTAATAATACAATGACAATGTATAAAACTCATACACTGTCAATGCATACATATTTTCTCTTAAAAAAATGATTCACATTGATATTTGGGGATCACCAAACATCACAACTCAATTTTGAAAAAGATGGTTTGTATATTTAATACGTAATAAATATGATGTAACAAATTAGTTTTAGAATTTCTTCAATGTGATTGAAAATCATTTTGACACAAAAATAAAAATCCCTCTATTGACCCTAACATTCCTCAACAAAATGACATAACTGAGAAAAAATAAACATTACTTGAAATAGTTAGGGTTTTAATGTTTGACATGCATATGCCAAAATATTTTATAGGGAGAAGTTGTTTTAAACGATAAGATAAATCAGATAACATAAATCGGATGTCTATTTAGGTGTTGAATTTTCAGATTCTTTTAGTCTATTAAGGAATTTTTTTACTTTAATGTTTACCTTATCCGAATTTACATTCTATTTTCGCTCTTGAAAAACTTGTTGACGATGTCGAAAACAGTAAATGAGTGCCAACTAATACTTAGGAATTCTTAAATCGAAGGAAATTTACTAACAATATGTTGTTCTAGTAGTATAATACTATAATATGCTGCCAGATCCCAAAAAAAAAGTCAAAAGTTAAGGGTTTAATTAAGCTTTTCACTTGTAAAATTATCAATCTGCTTGTGCTTAGAAACATTGAGAAAGCTCTAGATGATCTGAACTAGAAATTAAGAGTTATGAAAGAAATGAATACTCTTAAAAAATGGGAGTTGGGAGATAATGGACCTGCCAAAGGATCGGTGGCAAAAGGTTTTACTTAAACATATGGCTTACAATGAACCGAACCAACTCGATATTCATTCAAAACTCGATTCGTTATGCAGCTCGATAAACTTGGTTCATATTTATAATAACAAAGGAGAATTCATTAAAGATCATATCTTTCTAACTAAAAATCAATAATGCAAAGTGGGTGATTCTTGAGATTTGTTGTGGGAGTTACAAATGAGACACATGGATAAGATGGCACAAGGTGGGTTGCAACACAATGGAGATGAAATCACACAAAGATACCACCAAAACTAGAAATGGTGAATAGATATGCATTCCTGATAAGAGGGTTTTGAAAAGAACTTCTAATCTTAGCCCGTAATTTTAATCCGAAGACTGAGAATTATTCCTCTCACTCTGATATAACCGCGTCTTTCTCACTAGATACATCCCCTATATATACATATTTTCAAGTCTTTCAATAATTACTCTCACTTAATATGCCTTACATATTATTTTCTTAATTTTTTAATCCAAAAATTAAGACATTTTTTACTTTGCAAAATTGAAGATTATAATTGTTTAGCACACAACCAAGCAAAGATTTGATAAAGCACAAGAAGATTTAGTGCCCTTTTAATTACCAATAACCAAATAGCAATGCCCAAATAAATGAAGCAGAAACTAGGACAAGAAATTAATTTTATGGTCACAAGCACAATAAATGATCAAAGATACATTGAAGGGTACCCCTAAAGTGAATGCTAGTTTATACTTGCATAATCATTTCTTGCACGAGATGTTGGAGGTATACTTGACATAGAAGGATTCATTCTTCTCCCTACAATATATCCTACCAATATTAGTTTCATATAGTCATATCATAATAACCCTTTATTATTATTATTTCAAAACTTCAAAACTTAAAATGGTTACCATGCAATATAAAATTAAGAGTAAAAACGATATTTTGATCCCTCGAAATTTTTGCGTGTACCAATTTGGTCTCTAAAAAATTGAAAAACACAAAATGGTTCCCAAAGATATCAAATGCAGGCCAAATTAGTCATTTTTAACATTTTTTATGACCGAGGATAGGGACTATTCTGATCCACATTCGTGATCTTTGTACTAGTCTAGATTTTTATTTTTTCAGAGATCAAATTGGTACTAAAAATATTTATAAGAACCACAATGAACATTTACTCAAATTAAATTTGAGTTAATATGGACTAGGAGTAAAAACGTATTTTGGTCCCTCAAAAATTAAAAAACCCAAAATGATTCCCAAAAATATCAAATGCGGGTCAAATTAGTCATTTTTAACATTTTTTATGACCCAATACGAGGACTATTCTGACCCACATTTGCGATCTTTGTACTAGATATTTGTGGTCCCTAATGCTTGAACAAATATGGACTAAATTTTGTGGTATTGGATTTTGGTCCCTAATGCTTGAACAAATGCTATATGAAGCTAAAATTCCATCCAAAACATGAAAACAAAGATGATGAAAGGAATAAAAAGGCAAAAAAAATACATACCCCATGGCATACTATTGGTGAATGAGTTATTCCTCGGAGAACGTTGGCCCGGACAGCTGAATCCAGAAGGAGGTTGAACCTTGATTTGATTCCAATCACCACCATGAGGGGGTCTACCATGTGAATATCTTTGAACAGGTTGGTGTCCAAATCGGCTTGGAGAATTTTGCGAAATATGAGGCATATGATGATAAGGCTTTGACATAGAAGGTATGTTATATGTTCCTTGAAGATCATGCATTGGAGGGCTACTCATCTCGACATTCGGAAATGTTTGACCTATTGCATTTTGTCTGAACCATAGTAAAAGACAATAAGTGATGATGAATGATGGTAATGGGAAAAGACTCCTCTAGAGTGAGTTTGCCTCGGCGGATACACCTTTGCTTGCTCCCTTTAGAGACAACTTCACTTTAGATGAGCCTTATCCATCTACATTGGTATGAGACGCGTTCAAAAGTTTCGTTATGCTGATGCGGGAAAATCGTTTTTCTTTCTTTTCCTATCTAAAAATATTGTATCATAAGGGTATCATATTCGTCTGAAATTCTTAACCTAATGATGCAGATAATCAGCACGATAAACAATTCAAGCCAGGGCGCAACCAAGGATCTGTATATCGGATATCACAAGAAAAGTGGAGAAAGTAATGCTAACAGAATATGAGTAAAACATTCGGGAGATAACCCACCTCTGTATGATTAATGGAGAGCTTGTGCTAGAGACCTGGTTGAACCTTCCCGATCTAACCCATGGTTCAGTGGAACCAAGATTCATACCTCTTCCAAACTCGGTTGTCAATGAGCTTTCATCTGAACCATCCTCTTGCAGGAGAAGATCATCACTGGAATGAAATTAAAATAATGGATAAGAAGATCAATATCATCACAGTATGTTAGGTTAATAATTAACTTCACGATTCATATAAAAAAAATAGCTTCAGGATTGATACAACTTCGAATTGGTTGAATTTAGTATAACTAACTTGTATTGGAATTAATACTACTTCAACTTGACATCTTTCATCATTTAGCTATGGCTATAGGGATGGAACGATAGCGCATTTGGTCATATAGCATATCTACGACAAAAAAATAGTTGTCCTAAAAAATCTAAAACCGTTAACAAGGGGACCAAGAATGACCGTAATAAGATATTGCTCCAAGTGTCCTGGCAAAATAAGGTCTCAATAAGATTGCATAAATATCGTGTATTGACTTTCGGGCATAGTTATTAAAACCGTACCGTACCGGCCGGTTCAACCGGAAAACCGGTGAACCGGTCCCCTAACCGGTACGGTACAGGTGTTGAACCGGCCAAGTATCAAACCGGTCAAAACCGGTCAAAAAACGGTCCAAACCGGTCAAAACCGGTCAGAACCGGTGAACCGGCCGGTATTTTACTAAACCGGCCAGTTTATACACATTTATATATATTTTTTTTTAAAAACTTAAAAACTCATTACAAGGATGACCCATCTTTTTAACTCTTCTTCAACACTTCAAGACACATGCTTCCAAGACATACTTAAATTACACATTTTGGTTCCTAACATTCGTGTGTAATCTCAGTGACATTTGTGTAATCTTGGAGTACTGTCTGAAGATAGGATTTGGTAGAAAAGTATAATATTCATATTAGACAATTTTGACTCATTGATGTTAAATGTTAAAACTCTAAATTTATTTGTTTTATAGAGTGAGTTGTGAAGTTATGTCATTTATTTATATTTTGTGGTTGTTAAGTGAT